>NC_088235.1:13942828-13958193 GCF_036934945.1 Oncorhynchus masou masou
GTATATCAAACTAACTCTAACTGACTGATACTGAAGAGTATGAGTACAATGGGATATCAAACTAACTCTAACTGGCTGATACTGAGGAGTAAGAGTACAATGGGATATCAAACTAACGTTAACTGACTGAACGAGTATGAGTACAATGGGATATCAAACTAGCTCTAACTGGCTGACACTGAAGAGTAAGAGTACAATGGTATATCAAACTAATGTTAACTGACTGAAGAGTATGAGTACAATGGAATATCAAACTAACTCTAACTGGCTGAAGAGTAAGAGTACAATGGAAGGAATATCAAAGTAGTAATGTTGAAAGTGATACAGTCTTAGAAAAAACCCTGCCTACTCTGCCTTTCTAAAGTCTTTGAAAGCCAAGTTAACAAACAGATCACCAACCATTTTGAATCCCACCTTACCTTCTCTGCTATGCAATCTGGTTTCCAAGCTGGTTATCGGGTGCACCTCAGCCACACTCAAAGTCTTAACGATAATCATAACCGCCATCGATAAAAGACAATACTGTGCCGCCGTCTTCATCGACCTGGCCAAGGCTTTTGACTCCGTCAATCACCGCATTCTTATCAGCAGACTCAACAGCCTTGGTCTCTCAAATGACTTCCTCGCCTGGTTCACCAACTACTTCTCAGATAGAGTTCAGTGTGTCAAATCGGAGGACCTGTTGTCCGGACCTCTGGCAGTCTCTATAGGGGCGCCACAGGGTTCAACTCTCGGGCCGACTCTCTTCTCTGTATACATCAATGATGTCGCTCTTTCTGCTGGTGATTCTCTGATCCACCTCTACGCAGACGACATCTTTCTGTATACATCTGGCCTTTATTTGGACACTGTTTTAACAAACCTCCAGACGAGGTTCAGTGCCATACAACACTCCTTCCGTGGCCTCCAACTGCTCTTAAATGCAAGTAAAACCAAATGCATGCTCTTCAACTGATCGCTGCCCGCACCCGCCCGCCCGTCTAGCATCACTACTCTGGACGGTTCTGACGGTTCTGATTATGTGGACAACTACAAATACCTAGGTGTCTGGTTAGACTGTAAACTCTCCCTCCACACTCACACTAAGCATCTCCAATCCAAAATTAAATCTAGAATCGGCTTCCTATTTAGCAACAAAGCATCCTTCACTCATGCTGCCAAACACCCTCGTAAAACTGACTATCCTACCGATCCTTGACTTCGGGAAAGTAATATACAAAATAACCTCCAGCACTACTCAACAAACTGGATGTAGTCTTTCACAGTGCCTTCTGTTTTGTCACCAAAGCCCGAAATACTACCCACCATTGCGACTTGTATGCTCTCGTTGGCTGGCCCTTGCTTCATATTCGTCGCCAAACCCACTGGCTCCAGGTCATCTATAAGTCTTTGATAGGTAAAGCCCTGCCTTATCTCTGCTCACTGGTCACCATAGCAGCACCCACCTGTAGCACGTGCTCCAGCAGGTATATTTCACTGGTCATCCCCAAAGCCAACTCCTACTTTGGCCACCTTTCCTTCCAGTTCTCTGCTGCCAATGACTGGAACGAATTTCAAAAATCCCTGAAGCTGGAGTCTTATATCTCCCTCACTAACTTTAAGCATCAGCTTTCAGGGCAGCTTACTGATCATTGCACCTGTACACAGCCCATCTGTAAATAGCCCAACCAACTACCTCATCCCCATATATATATTTGTTTTGTTCCTTTGCACCCCAGTATCTCTACTTGCACATTCATCTTCTGCACAACTATCACTCCAGTGTTAATGCTAGATTGTAATTATTTCGCCACTATGGCCTATTTATTGCCTTACCTCCCTAATCTTACCACATTTGCACACACTGTGTATAGATTTTGTCATTTCAGCCTCAGCAGGCCACCCATGTTGATGTTGTTGTTGTTGTTGTAGTGTGTGTGGCCCTCAGACCCATCTCTGCCCAGTATAGGCAGTATAGGCAGAACCATCTCCCTTTCCTATGTAATGCACACTGTCACACGCCCTGGCCAGAGTCACACACACACACACTGTATATAGACTTTTTATACTGTATCATTGACTGTATGTTTGTTTATTCCATGTGTAACTCTGTGTTGTTTGTGTCGCACTGCTTTGCTTTATCTTGGCCAGGTCGCAGTTGTAAATGAGAACTTGTTTTCAACTGGCCTACTTGGTTAAATAAAAGTGGAAAAAAATGAAAACAATTAATTGTCAGGTTGAAAGTGTTGCTATATATAGACAATGGGGAATGATAACTAGAGTATATGGTACAACTAGTTTAAAACTATATATAGACATTGTGTCACGCCCTGACCTTAGAGAGCCTTTTTATTCTCTATTTGGTTAGGTCAGGGTGTGACTTGGGTGGGCAAATCTATGTGTTCTATTTCTTTGTTGGCTGGGTATGGTTCCCAATCAGAGGCAGCTGTCTATCGTTGTCTCTGATTGGGGATCATACTTAGGCAGCCTGTTTTTCACCTGAGTTTGTGGGATCTTGTTTTTGTATCATTGCTGTTTAGCGCTACAGAGCTTTATGTTTGTTTGTATTTGTATTTTTTTTTCTTGGTGTTCATTAATAAAGGAATGATGTACGCCTACCACGCTGCACCTTGGTCTAATTCCAACAACGGATGTAACACATTAGGGAATGACAACTAGAGTATATAGTACAACTAGTTTAAAACTATATGTTGACACACAGTATTCTGTGCTGGACTAATACCAATATTACCACACTCTAGGTGATCCTGGTTGCATGGTGCTATAAAGGAATGAAGGGAAGAAACCCCAAGTAACCAATAACATGTAAACCAGTTTGACAGCAAATACATGATAGACTGTGGTTTGTGATTAAGATGCTGCTATAAAGGACAGTAGTATACCTGTACTCAGTCTACACCTAAGATACTCTGTAAATGCATCTGTATCAATAAACAGCATTACTAGTCTACCTCACTTTGTATATATTTTAACATGAATCAACATTCAAAAACTCACAGGGTCAATTTGTAGACCGAGCAGACTTCAGAGCACGTAGACGACACGCTGTACTAGCATTTCATTGGATCAATACAAGAGAAGAGAGGGAAAAGCAGCTTCACACCAAACAAGGACGTCTTGCTCCGTCTTGAAAATGTCATAAGATTTTAATGAAAGCCTCCAAAGCACAATTTTCCATTTGCGATGAAAAGGATCCCTTTTTGTAATGCCATTAAGGAGAACTTATTTCATATAATAGATTACATCTCTCTTTTCTCTTTGTCCTCAAACTGTTTTGATGAATATGAAACTGCTTTTAGAGCGTCATGAGGCGGCCTGCGGACAGTTGAAAAGGAAAGGGAAGAGAAGGAGGGAGGGAGGGAGCACCAGCTAGACTGCTAGGCGACGTCAGTCATATCAAACACCACACAGCTAACCGCCGACACCAAATATGCATGAAAATATGAAACTAACTACAAGATACAAATGTACTGCTGGCAACGTCCACATATTGCTGACTCTACAGAAATCCAGACTAACACTTTTTGGTTCCCCCGCCAGATTCATAGCCTGAGGCTAGATAGTAACCTGAGATGTGTACTAAGGTCATGAAATTCATAGCCTGAGGCTAGATAGTAACCTGAGATGTGTACTAAGGTCATGAAATTCATAGCCTGAGGCTAGATAGTAACCTGAGATGTGTACTAAGGTCATGAATTTCATAGCCTGAGGCTAGATAGTAACCTGAGATGTGTACTAAGGTCATGAAATTCATAGCCTGAGGCTAGATAGTAATCTGAGATGTGTACTCGGGGCTGTATACATACAGCATTCCAGAGTACTCATGCTGATCTATGATCAGGTGTAATATCATTAACTATGATCTAAGAGGAAATACTGATCTATGATCAGGTGTAATATCATTAACTATGATCTAAGAGGAAATACTGATCTATGATCAGGTGTAATATCATTAACTATGATCTAAGAGGAAATACTGATCTATGATCAGGTGTAATATCATTAACTATGATCTAGAGGAAATACTGATCTATGATCAGGTGTAATATCATTAACTATGATCTAGAGGAAATACTGATCTATGATCAGGTGTAATATCATTAACTATGATCTAAGAGGAAATACTGATCTATGATCAGGTGTAATATCATTAACTATGATCTAAGAGGAAAAACATGATCCTAAATCAGCATTCCTACTCTGAGACATGCCATGAATCCAGGCCCTGGCTCCAGTACTGTAGCAGGAGGTGTTGTAGACACTAGCTAACACATCTAACGTTACCTAGAGTGCTCCATTAGAAAGGCACAACGCTCCAGACCCCAGAGGTATTGAAATCAGATGGTCTATAATGTTTGTTCAGATTCCTATCAGTTATAGGGTCACTTCCCAGACATCAAACATCCCAAACACAAACAGACAATCAATCGTACCAACTCTAGTGAAACTTCCAGGGACCGTGGCTTTATGCTATGCAAATGAGGACATAGGCTACAATCTATAATGTTTTTTTTCTCTCTTTTCTTTTTGAACGTTGAATGTATTACATTTTTAACCCAGTTTATACATGGGGTGGCAGGTGGTCTAGTGGATAGAGTGTTGGGCCAGTAACCACAAGGTTGCTTTCGATCGAATCCCGAGCTGACAAGGTAACAATCTGTCGTTCTGCCCCTGAACAAGGCCACTGTTCCTAGGCTGTCATTGTAAATGAGAATTTGTTCTTAACTGACTTGCAAAGTTAAATAAAGGTTCAATTAAATAAAATACACCCAGTCTCATTACAAGACGAGATCCTAGTTACAGACAAGTGTTCTAACTTCCAAACCCCTCTTTTCAACATACAACAACATTTCTGTATGACTTTCCAACCTTCCTCTCACCATTTCCCCTCCCATCTCCTTCCTCTCTGTTCCCCCCCCCATCTCTCTCTCCCTCTTACCAATTCCCCTCCCATCTCCCTTCCTCTCACCAATTCCCCTCCCATCTCTCTTCCTCTTACCATTTCCCCTCCCATCTCTCTTCCTCTCATCAATTCCTCTCACCAATTCCCCTCCCATCTCCCTTCCTCTCACCAATTCCCCTCCCATCTCTCTTCCTCTCACCAATTCCCCTCCCATCTCTCTTCCTCTTACCATTTCCCCTCCCATCTACCTTCCTCTCACCAATTCCCCTCCCGTCTCTCTTCCTCTCACCAATTCTCCTCCCATCTCCCTTCCTCTCACCAATTCCCCTCCCCATCTCTCATCCTCTTACCATTTCCCCTCCCATCTCTCTTCCTCTCACCAATTCCCCTCCCATCTCACCTCCTCTCACCAAATCCCTTCCCATCTCCTTCCTCTCACCAATTCCCCTCCCATCTCCCTTCCTCTCACAATTCCCCTCCCATCTCCCTTCCCTCTCCAATTCCCCTCCCCATCTCCCTTCCTCTCACAATTCCTTCCCATCTCCCTTCCTCTCACCAATTCCCCTCCCATCTCTCTTCCTCTTACCATTTCCCTTCCCATCTCCCTTCCTCTCAACAATTCCCTTCCCTTCTCCTCCAGCGACATGAAGGACTACTATTGTTTTGTTGTTTTAATACGGCTTAAACTAATACACTCACTCCCATCTACCTTTCTCTCACCAATTCCCTTCCCATCTCCCTTCCTCTCAACAATTCCCCTCCCATCTCCCTTTCTCTCAACAATTCCCTCCCATCTCCCTTCCTCTCACCAATTCCCCTCCCATCTCCCTTCCTCTCACCAATTCCCCTCCCATCTCCCTTCCTCTCACCAATTCCCCTCCATCTCCCTTCCTCTCACCAGTTCCCTTCCCCACATCTCGCTTCCTCTCACCAATTGTCCCTCCCATCTCCCTTCCTGCCAATTTCCTCCCATCTCCCTTCCTCTCACCAATTCCCCCTCCCATCTCCCTTCCTCTCACCAATTTCCTCCCATCTCCCTTCCTCTCACCAATTTCCTCATCTCCCTTCCTCTCACCAATTCCCTTCCCATCTCCCTTCCTCTCACCAATTATCCTCCCATCTCCCTTCCTCTTACACAATTTCCTCCCATCTCCTTCCTCTCACCAATTCCCCTCCCATCTCCCTTCCTCTCACCAATTCCCTTCCCATCTCCCTTCCTCTCACCAATTCTCCTCCCATCTCCCTTCCTCTCACCAATTCCCTTCCCATCTCCCTTCCTCTCACCAATTCCCCTCCCATCTCTCTTCCTCTTACCATTTCCCTTCCCATCTCCCTTCCTCTCAACAATTCCCTTCCCTTCTCCTCCAGCGACATGAAGGACTACTATTGTTTTGTTGTTTTAATACGGCTTAAACTAATACACTCACTCTCTCATTACATAGTGGTAGTTATAGATTTTCCCACACAACCATTCTTGGTCGTATTGACAATTGTATTCATTCTTACTGGGAAGTGCTGCCTGAATAGGAAGTGCCAAGAGAGGGTGAATGGCAGGTGTGGGGTTTCTGAGTGGGTGTGAAGCTATCACAAGTGTGTCGAACGTTCTTTTCCCCGTCTTGCCTGAAGTATTGAACGTGATAGGATATACGTCCCATTTGCCTAAACTACTGTATTACATTCCAGAGTTGGGTAGATTACTTTCTAAATGTAATCTGTTACAGTTTCTGGTTACCTGTCCAAAATCAGTAACATAACTTTTGAAATACCCCCAAACTCAATAACGTAATCTGATTACTTGTAGCTACTTTTGGATTACTTTACCCTTGTGGCCATAATTTGATATGTCATCATTGAATTTGTGGCTAAGAAGACATAGTGGTCTCTAACTTGTGGCTATCATTTGAACCATCTAACTTGTGGCTATCATTTGATATGTCATCATAGTGATCTCTGACTTGTGGCCATAATTTGATATGTCATCATAGTGGTCTCTAACTTGTGGCTATCATTTGATATGTCATCATATAGTGGTCTCTAACTTGTGGCTATCATTTGATATGTCATCATAGTGGTCTCTAACTTGTGGCTATCATTTGATATGTCATCATAGTGGTCTCTAACTTGTGGCTATCATTTGATATGTCATCATAGTGGTCTCTACTTGTGGCTACTTGTCATCATAGGCTATCATTTGATATGTCATCATAGTGGTCTCTAACTTGTGGCTATCATTTGATATGTCATCATAGTGGTCTCTAACTTGTGGCTATCATTTGATATGTCATCATAGTGGTCTCTAACTTGTGGCTATCATTTGATATGTCATCATAACTTGTGGTCTCTCAAGTGGTCTCTAACTGTGGCTATCATTTGATATGTCATCATAGTGGTCTCTAACTTGTGGCTATCATTTGATATGTCATCATAGTGTTCTAACTTGTGGCTATCATTTATACATTAGTGGTCTCATAATTTGATATGTCATCAGTGGTCTCTAAGCTATCATTTGGTCTCTGGTCTCCTAACTTGTGGCTATCATTTGATATGTCATCATAGTGGTCTCTGACTTGTGGCTATCATTTGATATGTCATCATATTGATATGTCATCATAACTTGTGGCTATCATTTGATTGATATGTCTAACTTGTGGCTATCATTGATATGTCATCATAGTGGTCTCTAACTTGTGGCTATCATTTGATATGTCATCATAATGGTCTCTAACTTGTGGCTATCATTTGATATGTCTTCATAGTGGTCTCTAACTTGTGGCTATCATTTGATATGTCATCATAGTGGTCTCTGACTTTTTGTCAGACTCACTCAAGTGGAACAAACTTAAACTTGAACCTTTTTTTCCATGGTGAATTGAATGTCATTGACAACACAGAGAGTTGTCATTTGGTATTGGTATTTATTAGGATCCCCATTAGCCCTGCAAAAGCAGCAGCTACTCTTCCTGGTGTCCACAATGAAACATGACATAATACATAGTACAGGACATTATTAGTCAAGGACTGAACTACATTTAAAACATCACACACAGCCTACATATCAGTAGATACACACAATATCTAGGTCTAATACATAGTACTGTGCAATTACAATACAAGCTATATGAAATGGCTGTGCCTCTTCACAGGCCCCTTTGTGATGTAAGGTGTTCTTTATCTGGTTTTATTGCTGGCTAGAGTTACCTGGGTTACCAGAGAGTTCCATGTAGTCATGATACTGTGTGTTTCCCAGCTTCTGTTCTGGACCTGGGCACTGTTGGATCACCTCTGGCTGTATGTCTTGTGTTGTACGATGAGTGTCTGAACTGTTTGCCAACTGCTTGAACAGACAGTTCAGTACCTTCAACACATAACGTATAATGTAACTTTCACAAACATCCTTTCTGATTTTAAAAGTAATCCAAGAAGAAATCATGTTGTTTTTTAAAAGTATCTGTAATCTGATAAACAATACTGTTTCTGGTAACGGAACTGATTACAGTTACAGTCTTTTATTTATTTATTTGATTTCATTTTTAATTTAATTTACCTTTATTTTACTAGGCAAGTCATTTAAGAACAAATTCTTATTTTCAATGACGGCCTAGGAACAGTGGGTTAAGTGCCTGTTCAGGGGCAGAACGACAGATTTGCACCTTGTCAGCGAGGGGATTTGAACTTGCAACCTTTTGGTTACTAGTCCAACGCTCTAAACACTAGGCTACCCTGCCGCCCCAAGGATACCCTGCCGCTTTACTTAACCAGGTAGGCAAGTTGAACCACCTGTGGTTCAGACTGTCACATAGGGTCCACGATCTACCACGGACACCGTTTATTAGAGATCAGAGAGGTCAAGACCGAATAACAACATGTTCCATACGCATGATGGAATGGAAATGGCCGTTGGGTCAATAAGGACAAACTGTTTACAATCTCCAGGGGAAAATATAATGTGTGCCGTTCTACTGCAGTCCGTTTTCCATGTATGGCCCTGCCCAGAACGCTCTGCCCTGCACGTCATCCATACGAAGCTGGAAATGGATGCCCATGCAGCTCCTTGTTATACCGGGAGCTGTGGAGGCAGCCAAGAGTGGCGTAAGTATTGAAAATTAATTGTTTCTTAATGTGCACGTCTCAGTCTCCCAGCCACAGAGCCATGCACCATTAATGTGTTCAATTAGCCATACAAAATGTCCACCGTTGGCCCAATGTAAATAATTGATTACCATACCACACAGCTAAACTGTGTCCCAAATGGAACCCTATTCCCTATATAGTGCACTACTTTTGAACAGGACCCATAGGGTATCCCAAAGGGCTCTGGTCAAAAGTAGTGCGCTACATTTGAGAACAGGGTGCCATTTGGGACAGACGCCTAGCCCCTGCAGGTTACCATGTCCCCAATATTAAGTCTTTGGTAGCAATTGTCAAACAAACTCAATTAAATCAAGTTGTACAGTACAACAGCCTTGATGGTCCCTCCCTCTTTATAACATGGACTATGTATTAGTCATAAGGTATAAGCCTGACTTTATAACATGGACTATGTATTAGTCATAAGGTATAAGCCTGTCTTTATAACATGGACTATGTATTAGTCATAAGGTATAAGCCTGTCTTTATAACATGGACTATGTATTAGTCATAAGGTATAAGCCTGTCTTTATAACATGGACTATGTATTAGTCATAAGGTATAAGCCTGTCTTTATAACATGGACTATGTATTAGTCATAAGGTATAAGCCTGTCTTTATAACATGGACTATGTATTAGTCATAAGGTATAAGCCTGTCTTTATAACATGGACTATGTATTAGTCATAAGGTATAAGCCTGTCTTTATAACATGGACTATGTATTAGTCATAAGGTATAAGCCTGTCTTTATAACATGGACTATGTATTAGTCATAAGGTATAAGCCTGTCTTTATAACATGGACTATGTATTAGTCATAAGGTATAAGCCTGTCTTTATAACATGGACTATGTATTAGTCATAAGGTACAAGCCTGTCTTTATAACATGGACTATGTATTAGTCATAAGGTATAAGCCTGTCTTTATAACATGGACTATGTATTAGTCATAAGGTATAAGCCTGTCTTTATAACATGGACTATGTATTAGTCATAAGGTATAAGCCTGTCTTTATAACATGGACTATGTATTAGTCATAAGGTATAAGCCTGTCTTTATAACATGGACTATGTATTAGTCATAAGGTATAAGCCTGTATTTATAACATGGACTATGTATTAGTCATAAGGTATAAGCCTGTCTTTATAACATGGACTATGTATTAGTCATAAGGTATAAGCCTGTCTTTATAACATGGACTATGTATTAGTCATAAGGTATAAGCCTGTCTTTATAACATGGACTATGTATTAGTCATAAGGTATAAGCCTGTCTTTATAACATGGACTATGTATTAGTCATAAGGTATAAGCCTGTCTTTATAACATGGACTATGTATTAGTCATAAGGTATAAGCCTGTCTTTATAACATGGACTATGTATTAGTCATAAGGTATAAGCCTGTCTTTATAACATGGACTATGTATTAGTCATAAGGTACAAGCCTGCCTTTATAACATGGACTATGTATTAGTCATAAGGTATAAGCCTGTCTTTATAACATGGACTATGTATTAGTCAAAAGGTATAAGCATGTCTTTATAACATGGACTATGTATTAGTCATAAGGTATAAGCCTGTCTTTATAACATGGACTATGTATTAGTCATAAGGTACAAGCCTGTCTTTATAACATGGACTATGTATTAGTCATAAGGTACAAGCCTGTCTTCATAACATGGACTATGTATTAGTCATAGGGTACAAGCCTGTTGCCCGTTGGCATTTCAAACGCCCCGGTGTCACTGCCAAGCAAAGGACAACAACATTTTGAATTGACGGACCAGATCCAAAAGCCCTTTTAAAGTCAGAAATATTGGAGCAAAAGGAGTACAATACCCCCACAGTTCCTTTAATCTGATATATTTTCGATATATGAGGCGAAGAAGAAAAATAAAAGTCCTTTTCACCCTGAGGTCTCTGAGCTGTATCTGCCTTGGTGATATTAGGGAAGATTGAAGAGCATTATCTGGGCATACAATGGCTGCTGTCCATTCAGTGGTGCTCTGCTCTGCAGCAAAGGAGCAAGATGGGGAGCTCAGCTGGAGCAGACCTGGGTGTAAGTACTATTCAACATCTTTCAGGAACTTTGACTATCCTATTGGTTTGTTAAGCCAGGCAAGATCAAGTAGCACAGTTAAAGTAATCAAAGTGATTTCGAAAAGTATTCGAACCCAGGTCGGACTGGCTTGCTGGAGAGCAACTCACTGCAGAGGAACAAGGGAGAGAGGTTTTAAGGGCCAAGAGCTCGCTCCCAAGCCCCCTCAAAAACTAAGCCTGAATAGCCTGTCTGGCCTATTGTTCCCAAATCACATCATTGTCAATGTTCCTGTCTGATACGTGTGGAAGAGCTCTTCCCTGTCTGTCTCCCTGTCTGCTTGTCTGTCTCCCTGTCTGCCTGTTTGTCTGTCTGTCTGTTTCCATGTCTGCCTGCCTGCCTGCCTGCCTGCCTGTTTGCCTGTTTGTCTGTCTGCCTGTCTGTCAGTCTGCCTGTCTGCCTGTCTGCCTGTCTGCCGGTTTGTCTGTCTGCTTGTCTCCCTGTCTGCCTGTTTGCCTGTCTGTCTGTCTCCCTGTCTGTCTCCCTGTCTGTGTGTCTGTCTGTCTGTCTGTCTGTCTCCCTGTATGCCTGTCTGCCTGTTTGTCTGTCTGTCTGTTTCCATGTCTGCCTGCCTGCCTGCCTGCCTGTCTATATGGTTGTCTGTCTGCCTGTCTGACTGTGTGTCTGTCTGTCTGCCTGTCTGTCTGCCTGTCTGCCTGTCTGCCTGTCTGTCTGTCTGCTTGTCTCCCTGTCTGTCTGTCTCCCTGTATGCCTGTCTCCTTGTCTGCCTGTCTCCCAGTCTGCCTGTCTCCCAGTCTGCCTGTCTCCCGGTCTTCTCCTTGTCTGTCTGCCTGTTTGTCTGTCTGTCTGTCTGTCTGCCTGTCTGTCTGCCTCCGTGTCTTGTCTGCCTGTTTGTCTGTCTGCCTGTCTCCCTGTCTGCCTGTCTGCCTGTTTGTCTGTCTGTCTGTTTCTCTGTCTGCCTGTCTCCCTGTCTGTCTGTCTGCCTGTTTGTCTGTCTGCCTGTTTGCCTGCCTGTCTGCCTGTCTCCCTGTCTGCCTGTCTCCCTGTCTCTCTGTCTGCCTGTTTGTCTGTCTGCCTATTTGTCTGCTTGTCTGCCTGCATGCCTGTCCGCCTCTCTGCCTCTCTGCCTCTCTGCCTGTCTGTCTGTCTGTCTGTCTGTCTGTCTGTCTGTCTGTCTGTCTGCATGCCTGTCCATTTGTCTGCCTGTCTGTTTGTCTCCCTGTCTCCCTGCCTCTCTCCCTGCCTCTCTCCCTGCCTTGCTGTCTGCTTGTCTGCCTGTCTGCCTGTCTGCCTGTCTGCCTGTCTGTCTGTCTGTCTGTCTGTCTGTCTGTCTGCCTTCCTTCCTTCTTGCCCGCCTTCCAGCAAAGGTTCTGTTGGCTTCAAAAGGGGTGTGGTTTTAAAACATATCTATTTCTGCAATGCAATGTCATTTCAGTAGATGATGTAAAGGTCAACCAACCCAAATGATATGCTGAAAGAAATCTGTTTGGCATGCAAGCCAGCTACCCTGACAGCAAGGACAGCAAGCTTTGAAGACAACAAGTTAGCTAATTCAGCTTGATTCTCTACATTGTTCAACGATCAATATGCTTATCTATGACAAGGTGATATTCAATCAAAATCATTTGCAGCGCTTAGATCCAAACATTCAAATGTAGTGCACTAAGCTGTCTCTGTCAACTCCGGGGGGACACAACCTTAATTTCAAGCAATAAATAATCAATAATCAATACTTATGTTTATTCATTAAATCAGGTATGGCTAAGCAAGAAGCAAACTCATGTCTGATATTTAAACACAGCTAGAGACAAGATAAAGACATTTTCTGAACAGATTCCTACAAAGTGAGTCATGGTTGTGATCAGGACAACATAGGACATCAGGAAAATCACATCAGGAAATCAAATCAGGAAAATCAATGTAGGTTATAGAGATCAGTTTCTATTGTATATGAACAGAGGATAAATGTCAGAATAACAAGTCCTGATTAATCAGGATAAATCCCCTCCCTGTGAATATAAGCTATTTTTGATCACCAACAGACTAAAGAACCATCCCTTCAACATCTTCCCCATCCCCTTACATGTCAACATTCAGCCAGAGAAAAGTTAATGAGCTTTTCAACACAACAAAAAAATAAACAAGTGTGCATATATTTTTCACTCTAATCAGCAAAGTGTAAAAGCTGTCTCCTCATGTGCTCTCCCTATCCCTAATGTAATTAGAATTCATTAAACACAAGTTCAAGGACATCAACGGCTGAGGCGTTTAGTTTGCATCCTAAACATCACATGCAGATCTGGCTCAGTATTTACAAAGCCCTTCAGAGTAGGAGTTCTGATGTCGAATCAGTGTCACACTTTTCATCATGCCTATTGCCCCTAAGCATCATCACTCTCTGCAATGTTCTACTTACATGGACTGAGACCAGGACCCTCACTAGACAGGGAATACTATATATGTACTGAGAACATGACCCTCACTAACCAGGGAATACTATATATGTACTGAGACCATGACCCTCACTAAACAGGGAATACTATATATGTACTGAGACCATGACCCTCACTAACCAGGGAATACTATATATGTACTGAGACCAGGACCCTCACTAACCAGGGAATACTATATATGTACTGAGACCAGGACCCTCACTAGACAGGGAATACTATATATATATATATATATATGTACTGAGAACATGACCCTCACTAACCAGGGAATACTATATATGTACTGAGACCATGACCCTCACTAGACAGGGAATACTATATATGTACTGAGAACATGACCCTCACTAAACAGGGAATACTATAGATGTACTGAGAACATGACCCTCACTAAACAGGGAATACTATATATGTACTGAGACCATGAACCTCACTAAACAGGACATACTATATATGTACTGAGACCATGACCCTCACTAAACAGGAAATACTATATATGTACTGAGACCATGACCCTCACTAAACAGGGAATACTATATATGTACTGAGACCATGACCCTCACTAAACAGAATACTATATATGGAGACCATGACCCTCACTAAACAGGAATACTATATATGTACTGAGACCATGCCCCTGACTAAACAGGACATACTATAGATGTACTGAGACCATGACCCTCACTAAACAGAATACTATATATGTACTGAGACCATGACCCTCACTAAACAGGAAATACTATATATGTACTGAGAACATGACCCTCACTAAACAGGGAATACTATATATGTACTGAGACCATGACCCTGACTAAACAGGAAATACTATATATGTACTACAGAGACCATGACCCTCACTAAACAGGACATACTATATATGTACTGAGACCATGACCCTCACTAAACAGGAAATACTATATATGTACTGAGACCATGACCCTCACTTAACAGGACATACTATATATGTACTGAGACCATGACCCTGACTAAACAGGAAATACTATATATGTACTGAGACCATGACCCTCACTAAACAGGAAATACTATATATGTACTGAGACCATGACCCCTCACTTAACAGGACATACTATATATGTACTGAGACCATGACCCTGACTAAACAGGAAATACTATATATGTACTGAGACCATGACCCTCACTAAACAGGAAATACTATATATGTACTGAGACCATGACCCTCACTAAACAGGACATACTATATATGTACTGAGACCATGACCCTCACTTAACAGGACATACTATATATGTACTGAGACCATGACCCTCACTTAACAGGACATACTATATATGTACTGAGACCATGACCCTGACTAAACATAGGAAAGAATATGGATGGCACGCTCGAGTCAGAGGACTAACCATGTCAAATCAAATCAAATTGTATTGGTCACATACACATGGATAGCAGATGTTAATGCGAGTGTAGTGAAATGCTTGTGCTTCTAGTTCCGTGCAGTATAATCTAACAAGTAATTGTTAGATTAGATTATTTGTTAGAGGATTACTTGTTTGGGATTGTGGTGGATTACTTGTTAGATTAACAAGTAACAAGTAATCTAACAATGTCAAAATCGTATTGTGTTATTAACCTCATAAGGGCTACATAACACGTAATGTTATTACAATGGTACAACATGTCATAAATGATCATGAAAGCATCATAGCCACTCATGACATAAACATGACATAAATGGTTGTCAAAGCTACATAGCCATGATAACCCCTTTACTTAGATCACAAAGGTAACAGGAAGATATTGCAAATTGTGAGGACATGTCTCACCATAGACCTCGTTATGTTCA
>NC_088235.1:13958693-14031193 GCF_036934945.1 Oncorhynchus masou masou
CATTCTACTGCCCTGTTGGAGCTGATAACATAAGACATTCTACTGCCCTGTTGGAGCTGGTAACATAAGACATTCTACTGCCCTGTTGGAGCTGATAACATAAGACATTCTACTGCCCTGTTGGAGCTGGTAACATGAGACATTCTACTGTCCTGTTGGAGCTGGTAACATAAGACATTCTACTGCCCTGTTGGAGCTGGTAACATAAGACATTCTACTGTCCTGTTGGAGCTGGTAACATAAGACATTCTACTGCCCTGTTGGAGCTGGTAACATAAGACATTCTACTGCCCTGTTGGAGCTGGTAACATAAGACATTCTACTGTCCTGTTGGAGCTGGTAACATAAGACATTCTACTGTCCTGTTGGAGCTGGTAACATAAGACATTCTACTGCCCTGTTGGAGCTGATAACATAAGACATTCTACTGCCCTGTTGGAGCTGATAACACAAGACATTCTACTGCCCTGATGGAGCTGGTAACATAAGACATTCTACTGCCCTGTAGGAGCTGGTAACATAAGACATTCTACTGTCCTGTTGGAGCTGATAACATAAGACATTCTACTGCCCTGTTGGAGCTGGTAACATAAGACATTCTACTGTCCTGTTGGAGCTGGTAACATAAGACATTCTACTGCCCTGTTGGAGCTGATAACATAAGACATTCTACTGCCCTGTTGGAGCTGGTAACATAAGACATTCATACTGGTAACATAAGCCCTGTTGGAGCTGGTAACATAAGACATACTACTGCCCTGTTGGAGCTGGTAACATAAGACATTCTACTGCCCTGTTGGAGCTGGTAACATAAGACATTCTACTGTCCTGTTGGAGCTGGTAACATAAGACATTCTACTGTCCTGTTGGAGCTGGTAACATAAGACATTCTACTGTCCTGTTGGAGCTGGTAACATAAGACATTCTACTGTCCTATTGGAGCTGATAACATAAGACATTCTACTGTACTGTTGGAGCTGCTAACATAAGACATTCTACTGTCCTGTTGGAGCTGGTAACATAAGACATTCTACTGCCCTGTTGGAGCTGGTAACATGACATTCTACTGCCCTGTTGGAGCTGGTAACATAAGACATTCTACTGCCCTGTTGGAGCTGGTAACATGACATTCTACTGCCCTGTTGGAGCTGGTAACATAATACATTCTACTGCCCTGTTGGAGCTGGTAACATAAGACATTCTACTGTCCTGTTGGAGCTGGTAACATAAGACATTCTACTGCCCTGTTGGAGCTGGTAACATAAGACATTCTACTGCCCTGTTGGAGCTGGTAACATAAGACATTCTACTGTCCTGTTGGAACTGGTAACATAAGACATTCTACTGCCCTGTTGGAGCTGGTAACATAAGACATACTACTGCCCTGTTGGAGCTGGTAACATAAGACATTCTACTGCCCTGTTGGAGCTGGTAACATAAGACATTCTACTACCCTGTTGGAGCTGGTAACATAAGACATTCTACTGTCCTGTTGGAGCTGGTAACATAAGACATTCTACTGTACTGTTGGAGCTGGTAACATAAGACATTCTACTGTCCTGTTGGAGCTGGTTCCCCTTGCAACAACAATAGGAAAAGTAATTAAGTGAATAAAAGAGTACAAAAAAATGAAAAGTTCTATGAATAAAAATAGGATCAAAATGTGGCTAATATAATACAAGGCTACACTCAAACGAATTGATGTAGGATACGTGCCGGGGGATTGAGCAATAATAAATAGACATTGGGCAGTAATAATAAAAACATATGTTTGCTGGTTATGTTTTAATTGTTCTCCCTGTGGTGGTTGGGTGTAACTAATTATACTGTTATGTTTTCTGTGGTATTTACAGTACACCACGGTAAAGGTCTCATTGTTCACATTTATTTTTTTCTGATATGTTGTTCACCTTAACAGAAAGGGTAGCAGCTATTCCCGCAGGGTCACTGTGTGGACGAGTCACAAACAAGAGGAAATGAGAAAAATCACTTCTTTATTTCCACTAAGGCTTTTCATAGACTGTCAGACAACTGTAAGTCTCAATCGGAAAAGACCTTATCCTTGTAACACAGAACTGTGTTTCTCCATCTTTTTCAAACAGAATTTCAATCGATGAATAGACAACGTTTACACAATGGTAGTCCTTAATTATAAGCCCTCAGATACAGGCCTAATCTTCAATTAAAAGCGATATTGTAGACTTATGACGGTTCCTTTTGCAAGCCTTCATTCAGCCATTGTGTTTCTTTATGTACAGCCGTGTCTCTCCTGGCAAAGCTTATCCACCCGATCATTCCTGTTGGTGTCCAACGAAGGCCGGCACACCTACCCTTAACTGGGTCTGCATCCTAAATGGCACGCTATCCCCTTTAGAGGGCATTACTTCTGACCACGGCCCAGAGGGCTTCTCCGGTCAAACGTAGTGCATTATATAGAGACAAAGGATGTCATTTGGGATGCAGCCTGTACAGAGCACCACATGCCTAGTTCTCAGGGTGCTGGCATTGTTGCTGCCTCCATACTTGGCAAGCCTTCTTCCTGTCTGCTTGAAAGTCTTCATTCAGTTCTCCTCTGGCGTGGGGCCAGAGATCTGCCGTGCTCCACAAACTTGTGAAGAGAGTAATGGGCAACAGATCTGAATTTAACTTTACAACCCAGAGAGTTAGGCGTATTTGTCTCAGGGAGACATTAGCCCCGCAGAGAGATACAAGTCACACAGACAAACAGCTAGTGCAGCTGCCTTCTTCACAACCCCACTACTCACAAGGGTATTTATCTGAGAGCTCAAATTGTTTTCAAGAACTTGAAGCAGTTTGAAACAAAGAGGAGTGGGGGGGGGGCCTAAAATCAAGCCCTCTGCTTGACTAAAGCACACAGTATCTGGACTGTGCTTTCAGACAATAGGGTTAGACTGCTGGACCATTATCATGAAGTGTCAGTGCACCAACGGAAATTGCTGTTCTCTGCCTCTCTGCTTGAATTGGACCAATTGACTTGTGAATCAATGGGGTAGTTTGCTTCAATTCCATGGCTTACTTCCTATATTTGGGCCAATCATGGCTATCATTTGTCTTGCTCTGTAGCTGCCTTATTGATGGTACAATATTCACTCCATCTAGTTTACCACGTTGGAATGGATTGTACCCAGAGGGAATGGAAGATCCTAGTGGTTCTGTACATTAAAGTAAAGTATTCACTAAACATGCATCAAATGATTAATCAGTGAGTATGGAACTCTTCACTAGGTGAGGTTGACCCCAAACAAGACACAACATTGGACACAAGCACATGGAACAAGCTCACACCCCAACAGTCTTAGAGGGGGCAAGCTTACACCCCAACAGTCTTAGAGGGGGGCCAAGCTTACACCCCAACAGTCTTAGAGGGGCCAAGCTCACACCCCAACAGTCTTAGAGGGGGCCAAGGTTACACCCCAACAGTCTTAGAGGGGGCAAGCTTACACCCCAACAGTCTTAGAGGGGGCAAGCTCACACCACAACAGGCTTAGAGGGGGGCCAAGCTCACACCCCAACAGTCTCAGAGGGGGGCCAAGCTTACACCCAAACAGTCTTAGAGGAGGGCCAAGCTTACACCCCAACAGTCTTAGAGGGGGGCCAAGGTTACACCCCAACAGTCGTAGAGGGGGCCAAGCTTACACCCCAACAGTCTTAGAGGGGGGCCAAGCTTACACCCCAACAGTCTTAGAGGGAGGCCACGCTTACACCCCAACAGTCTTAGAGGGGGGCCAAGGTTACACCCCAACAGTCGTAGAGGGGGGCCAAGCTTACACCCCAACAGTCTTAGAGGGTTCCAAGCTTTCACCCCAACAGTCTTATAGGGGGCCAAGCTTACACCCCAACAGTCTTAGAGGGAGGCCACGCTTTCACCCCAACAGTCTTAGAGGGGGGCCAAGCTTACACCCCAACAGTCTTAGAGGGGGGCCAAGCTTACACCCCAACAGTCTTAGAGGGTTCCAAGCTTTCACCCCAACAGTCTTATAGGGGGCCAAGCTTACACCCCTACAGTCTTAGAGGCAATAATATAACTATTATATCACGCAGAAGTCCCTCAAGGTTAGTAGTGTAGTGCAGGGTACACGCAGGTAAACACTCTTATTTCAGTGGACATTGAGTTTGCCAACTTCTTAATCCCACTGATACATATCAAAGTAGGGTGGTGGAGGTATACACAGTATCAATTAATAAGGCTGAAGGAACAGATCTGTGTGTTTAGCTTAAAATGTTGATAAACTATTATTTCTTCAAATTTTAGGAACAGCAACGTACACACATCAGTAGGCCTACGTGTGAATGTTCCAAAGTGCAATTTGTGGGAAAACACCATTCTAAACTGCACACATGCAATTGGGTTCATGGACAGAGATGGAATTATATGTTAGAAAGAGGGGAGATCTAAAGATGCAACAACTATCATGGGAAGCTAATATGACTGGGATAATGCCTTTGGCTGATAGAAAATGAAAGAAAGTTGAAATAAAAATCAATAGAACAGGAGAAAGCATATGACAAAATATCATACAAATAATTGCCTCTACGTTTCTATGGTAGGATTTTGGCTATATGCTACTTTGAAGCAATGTAAAACATGCAGGTTTCAAACAATTAAGGAACAGGAAAAGTACAGAGATGGTAGTGATAAGCCGAACCATCTTCTCTATTTAATGTTAACAAGCTACAGTAGCCTATGCCTACCTTCTGGTAGATGGAAAGGCTTCCTTAAAACCTTCTCTATTAAATGTTAACTAGCTACAGTAGCCTATGCCTACCTTCTGGTAGATGGAAAGGCTTCCTTAAAACCTTCTCTATTAAATGTTACCTAGCTACAGTAGCCTATGCCTACCTTCTGGTAGATGGAAAGGCTTCCTTAAAACCTTCTCTATTAAATGTTACCTAGCTACAGTAGCCTATGCCTACCTTCTGGAAGACGGAAAGGCTTCCTTAAAACCTTCTCTATTAAATGTTACCTAGCTACAGTAGCCTATGCCTACCTTCTGGTAGACGGAAAGGCTTCCTTAAAACCTTCTCTATTAAATGTTAACTAGCTACAGTAGCCTATGCCTACCTTCTGGTAGATGGAAAGGCTTCCTTAAAACCTTCTCTATTAAATGTTACCTAAGTAGCCTGCCTACCTTCTGGTAGAAAAGGCTTCCTTAAAACCTTGTCTATTCAATGTTACCTAGCTACAGTAGCCTATGCCTACCTTCTGGTAGATGGAAAGGCTTCCTTAAAACCTTTCTATTAAATGAAAACTAGCTACAGTAGCCTATGCCTACCTTCTAGAAGATGGAAAGGCTTCCTTAAAACCTTATCTATTCAATGTTACCTAGCTACAGTAGCCTATGCCTACCTTCTGGTAGATGGAAAGGCTTCCTTAAAACCTTCTCTTTAAATGTTACCTAGCTACAGTAGCCTATGCCTACCTTCTGGTAGATGGAAAGGCTTCCTTAAAACCTTCTCTATTAAATGTTAACTAGCTACAGTAGCTATTTGGAACCACCAAAAGGGTGGTCCTATGCCTACCTTCTGGTAGATGGAAAGGCTTCCTTAAAACCTTCTCTATTCAATGTTACCTAGCTACAGTAGCCTATGCCTACCTTCTGGTAGATGGAAAGGCTTCCTTAAAACCTTCTCTATTCAATGTTACCTAGCTACAGTAGCCTATGCCTACCTTCTGGTAGATGGAAAGGCTTCCTTAAAACCTTCTCTATTAAATGTTACCTAGCTACAGTAGCCTATGCCTACCTTCTGGTAGATGGAAAGGCTTCCTTAAAACCTTATCTATTAAATGTTACCTAGCTACAGTAGCCTATGCCTACCTGTCAGTGATATCATGATGATTATCTGCATCCAGTGACCATTTATTTTGTGAACTCCATCTGATCTGTTCCAGAAACACTGCTCATCAAACAGTAGTGATATGTGCCTCTGCACACTTCAATTAAAAGGGAAACTACTCTCAAAAATCCAAATGTCACGGGATTTTTTCCCAGACCTCAAAAGTGGTCTCTTGGTGTGGTTTAAGCGTGGTTATAGACTGAGAACTGACATTTTTGGGGTTTTGAGAATGAAAATCTGAAACGTGTGAATTTCTGACTCAGTTTATCTGTTTCAATAGTAGACCTACTATTAGACTACTGCACAGTACAGCTTGAGTTGGCCTGACTAGGAAACACCAATGTGGGATTTTTCATTTTAGGTCATTCACACTCTTAGGGGGGAAAAGGGTTCCAAAAGGGGTCTTCAGCTGTCCTCATAGGGTAACCCTTTTTGGTTCCAGATAAACCCCTTTTTGGTTCCAGGTAAAACCATTTTGGGTTCCATGTTGAACCCTCTGTGTAAAGGGTTACACATGGAACTCAAAACGGTGCTATTTGGAACCAAAAGGGTGGTCCCATGGTCCCGTTGGTAGAGTGTGGTGCTTGTAATGCCAGGGTTGTGGGTTCAATTCCTATGGGGGACCAGTATGAAAATGTATGCACTCACTACTGTAAATAGTTCTGGATAAGAGTGTCTGATAAATGACTACAATGTTAAATATATGTGGAACCAGCAAGGGTTCTCCTATGGGAACAGCTGAAGAACCCTTGCTGGTTCCAGATAGCACCCTTTTTTAAGAGTGTATGTCACTATTTCTCATAGAATTTTTCACACAGGGCTCCTTTCCTTTGCCGGGTGGGTCGGTTGGAAGAATTGTTGGCCAGAGCATATCCACTTCTCCAGGCACCACTACACCCCTGCTCAGGGTGCACGGGTATATCCACTTCTCCAGGCACCACTACACCCCTGCTCAGGGTGCACGGGTATATCCACTTCTCCAGGCACCACTACACCCCTGCTCAGGGTGCACGGGTATATCCACTTCTCCAGGCACCACTACACCCCTGCTCAGGGTGCACGGGTATATCCACTTCTCCAGGCACCACTACACCCCTGCTCAGGGTGCACGGGTATATCCACTTCTCCAGGCACCACTACACCCCTGCTCAGGGTGCACGGGTATATCCACTTCTCCAGGCACCACTACACCCCTGCTCAGGGTGCACGGGTATATCCACTTCTCCAGGCACCACTACACCCCTGCTCAGGGTGCACGGGTATATCCACTTCTCCAGGCACCACTACACCCCTGCTCAGGGTGCACGGGTATATCCACTTCTCCAGGCACCACTACACCCCTGCTCAGGGTGCACGGGTATATCCACTTCTCCAGGCACCACTACACCCCTGCTCAGGGTGCACGGGTATATCCACTTCTCCAGGCACCACTACACCCCTGCTCAGGGTGCACGGGTATATCCACTTCTCCAGGCACCACTACACCCCTGCTCAGGGTGCACGGGTATATCCACTTCTCCAGGCACCACTACACCCCTGCTCAGGGTGCACGGGTATATCCACTTCTCCAGGCACCACTACACCCCTGCTCAGGGTGCACGGGTATATCCACTTCTCCAGGCACCACTACACCCCTGCTCAGGGTGCACGGGTATATCCACTTCTCCAGGCACCACTACACCCCTGCTCAGGGTGCACGGGTATATCCACTTCTCCAGGCACCACTACACCCCTGCTCAGGGTGCACGGGTATATCCACTTCTCCAGGCACCACTACACCCCTGCTCAGGGTGCACGGGTATATCCACTTCTCCAGGCACCACTACACCCCTGCTCAGGGTGCACGGGTATATCCACTTCTCCAGGCACCACTACACCCCTGCTCAGGGTGCACGGGTATATCCACTTCTCCAGGCACCACTACACCCCTGCTCAGGGTGCACGGGTATATCCACTTCTCCAGGCACCACTACACCCCTGCTCAGGGTGCACGGGTATATCCACTTCTCCAGGCACCACTACACCCCTGCTCAGGGTGCACGGGTATATCCACTTCTCCAGGCACCACTACACCCCTGCTCAGGGTGCACGGGTATATCCACTTCTCCAGGCACCACTACACCCCTGCACAGGGTGCACGGGTATATCCACTTCTCCAGGCACCACTACACCCCTGCTCAGGGTGCACGGGTATATCCACTTCTCCAGGCACCACTACACCCCTGCTCAGGGTGCACGGGTATATCCACTTCTCCAGGCACCACTACACCCCTGCTCAGGGTGCACGGGTATATCCACTTCTCCAGGCACCACTACACCCCTGCTCAGGGTGCATTGGTATATCCACTTCTCCAGGCACCACTACACCCCTGCTCAGGTTGCACGGGTATATCCACTTCTCCAGGCACCACTACACCCCTGCTCAGGGTGCACGGGTATATCCACTTCTCCAGGCACCACTACACCCCTGCTCAGGGTGCACGGGTATATTATGACAGAGCTCACTGAAATGATGCAGTATAAACAACGGCATTGTTTGTGGATCCCATTTCCAAGATCCCTATCTTTTCCTGCAATAGTTTAATAAGAGTTGAACACTCCATCTAGTGGTTTGTGTATCATAAAATATCCTTATCAGGAAAGTGAAAGTGCCAGTGGAACTGCTTGATCAATTCATGTATTTGTTTATGAGTGAATGTTTTTAAAAAAATATATATATATATATATATTCAAATCACTGACTAATTGAATATTTACACTTTATAAAAAATACTGAAATCATTTACCTTACCCAAAATGTCCTCATAGGCGTTTTTTCTAAACAAAAATGTATCTTGATTTTAACAGGCAGGTCAATTAACAAGAGATTTTTATTTAAACAATGACGGCCTGGGCATCACAATAACACATCATATTAAGGAGGGCATTTTCAGGAGAAAAATATATTTAATAATCTCTCATGACATCATGACATTGTGATTTTCCAACAACAGATAAAAATCATTTCAGAACGAAGAGAGAGCAGAGAGAAAGAGAGTGGGAGAGCAGGATAGAGGGAGAGAGAGAGAGCAGAGAGAAAGAGAGCGGGAGAGCAGGATAGAGGGAGAGAGAGCAGGGAGAAAGAGAGTGGGAGAGCAGGATAGAGGGAGAGAGAGAGAGCAGAGAGAAAGAGAGTGGGAGAGCAGGATAGAGGGAGAGAGAGAGCAGAGAGAAAGAGAGCGGGAGAGCAGGATAGAGGGAGAGAGAGAGCAGAGAGAAAGAGAGCGGGGGAGCAGGATAGAGGGAGAGAGAGCACAGAGAAAGAGAGCAGTAGAGCAGGATAGAGGGAGAGAGAGAGCAGAGAGAAAGAGAGCGGGAGAGCAGGATAGAGGGAGAGAGAGAGCAGAGAGAGAGAGCAGGATAGAGAGAGAGAGCAGAGAGAAAGAGAGTGGGAGAACAGGATAGAGGGAGAGAGAGAGCAGAGAGAAAGAGAGCGGGAGAGCAGGATAGAGGGAGAGAGAGAGCAGGGAGAAAGCGAGCGGGAGAGGAGAATAGAGGGAGAGAGAGAGCAGAGAGAAAGAGTGCGGGAGAGCAGGATACAGGGAGAGAGACAGCAGAGAGAAAGAGAGCAGGATAGAGGGAGAGAGACAGCAGAGAGAAAGAGAGCAGGATAGAGGGAGAGAGACAGCAGAGAGAAAGAGAGCAGGATAGAGGGAGAGAGAGAGCAGAGAGAAAGAGAGCAGGATAGAGGGAGAGAGAGAGCAGAGAGAAAGAGAGTGGGAGAGCAGGATAGAGGGAGAGAGAGAGCAGAGAGAAAGAGAGCAGGATAGAGGGAGAGAGAGAGCAGAGAGAAAGAGAGCAGGATAGAGGGAGAGAGAGAGCAGAGAGAAAGAGAGCAGGATAGAGGGAGAGAGAGAGCAGAGAGAAAGAGAGCAGGATAGAGGGAGAGAGAGAGCAGAGAGAAAGAGAGCAGGATAGAGGGAGAGAGAGAGAGCGAATGATTGACATTTAATACACTATTTTGTCTTTTTTTGTTTGACCCTTTTCTACCCATCAGTGTTAGTTTATAGCGGCTGCTGAAACGTGATGTATTTCTGCCAGCAGGAAGCGATTTCCCCTTCGCTCTGCATTGCATAACTATTTCTCTCTCTTTCTCTGGTCGATATCTCCACACAGTAGCAAAACAACCAGACATCCAACAAGGACCTCCTCCACCCACCACCCCCACCCTCCGCTATTATTTTCCTGCACGGTTCTATTTTGGCTGTGATATATGAAGATCTTGGGCTGGCTCCCAAATGGCACCCATTTCCCTATATAGTGCTTTGCGCCCTGGTCATAATTAGTGCACTATAAAGGGGAATATAGTGTCATTTGGGACGCAGCGTTGTAGCACTTGGGAGGTGTGAGAAGCATGCTAATGAAGGATATATTTATTATTATGAGACGGGGAAAAGTGAGTTATTTCTCAGCATTTCTTTTCCCCCCTCTGTCTGTCTGCCTGTAGCAGCTGTTGTAATCATTTCCCAAATAGGCTGTTCTGGGTTCAGTTTTTCATTTGCCAGTTAGTGTATCAGAGGATAGGAAGGAGTCCGTCTTGATGTGGAGTAAACTCATCACAGGTTCGAAACATGCTGCTAAGAGTCATTCACAGTTTGCCTTTAGCCAAACCCCATTGATACACAACACAGACAGGAGACTTACAACCATCAGCCTAAGAACATAATCATGGATTTGATCTCAAATCACAAGGTGAGTTGAAGGTGTTGAATCACATTTTTCTTGACCAGTCAGATTGGTCTGTAAATATCTTAAATCAGTTACCCAACACTTAATATTTCATATCAACATAATTATATCAATCAACATGAAGGATAGATCATTTTAAACCTGACAGCCTAGCCGTTAAAGTGTTTTTGTTTTTACAAATGTAGTGAATTATTGTGTAGATATTAAAACAAATAGTACCTGACTGACTGAGCCTCCATTGTGTCCCTATATATATATATACTGTAATTCAGTTTGTCCCATGTATCGTCATCAAGTCCTCAGAGAAGCCATTTATTAGGCCATAGTACAGAAAAAACTAGGCCTTTGCCTCAAGTGGCACCCTATTCCCTACATAGTGCACTACTTTTGACCAGGGCACATATGGCACTGATCAAAAGTAGTGCACTACATTGGGAATATAGTGCCATTTGGGACTCAGCCTAAGGGCCCAACTGTAAACGAGGGGTTCCCCACATGTAAAAGGACTATCAAAAAAGGTCACATAATTAAGTCCCTATGGAGATATAACTGATGGTCTGCCCTTTTCCTGAGACATTACTGAGTCTGTGTGCATCCCAAATGGTATCCTATTCCCGATTTAGTGCACAGGGCCCATACAGCCCTGATCTAAAGTAGTGTGCACTATAGGATGCCATTTGGGATGACTCCACAGCGTCTACTTACTTAGTAAGGACTAAAAATTGTCTTGCATTTCTCCCCCGACTGCCTGCCTGCCAAATGCTAGAAATCTACATTGAGTTATTTATGGGGATTTGTATTGTAGACCCTCAGCCTTGTACAACTGATCTGTGATTCTACTGTATGGCTCAGGCAGCCCCAGGCTGTCCCCTATGGCACCCTATTCCCTATGTAGTGCATTACTTTTGATTAGAGCCCATGGAATAGGGTGCCATTTCAGATGCAGTCCTAGTCTCAGTGCCACACAGCCACAGGGCCACAGCACCCCCTGGCCTTGTATTGTATGTAGGTTCTAGAAATCAACCAAGTTCATTTCTAGTCTCTTTCTAATCCGAGTGTGGAAATCTCCTCACTCCTCTTTAGTATATACAGTCCCTTTACGGGTCGGAATTTTAAATAAACTTCCTCTACCTGTTGTCCTCTGATTCAAACCTCCTCTACCTGTTGTCCAGTGATTCAAACCTCCTCTACCTGTTGTCCAGTGATTCAAACTTACTCTACCTGTTGTTCTCTGATTCAAACTTACTCTACCTGTTGTCCACTGATTCAAACTTACTCTAACTGTTGTCCGCTGATTCAAACCTCCTCTACCTGTTGTCCAGTGATTCAAACTTACTCTACCTGTTGTCCTCTGATTCAAACTTACTCTACCTGTTGTCCACTGATTCAAACTTACTCTAACTGTTGTCCGCTGATTCAAACCTCCTCTACCTGTTGTCCACTGATTCAAACTTACTCTACCTGTTGTCCTCTGATTCAAACTTACTCTACCTGTTGTCCACTGATTCAAAACTTACTCTGATTCCTGTTGTCCGCTGATTCAAACCTCCTCTACATGTTGTCCACTGATTCAAACTTACTCTACCTGTTGTCCTCTGATTCAAACTTACTCTACCTGTTGTCCACTGATTCAAACTTACTCTAACTGTTGTCCGCTGATTCAAACCTCCTCTACCTGTTGTCCTCTGATTCAAACTTACTCTACCTGTTGTCCACTGATTCAAACTTACTCTAACTGTTGTCCGCTGATTCAAACCTCCTCTACCTGTTGTCCAGTGATTCAAACTTACTCTACCTGTTGTCCGCTGATTCAAACCTCCTCTACCTGTTGTCCAGTGATTCAAACGTACTCTACCTGTTGTCCTCTGATTCAAACTTACTCTTCCTGTTGTCCTCTGATTCAAACTTACTCTACCTGTTGTCCGCTGATTCAAACCTCCTCTACTTGTTGTCCAGTGATTCAAACCTCCTCTACCTGTTGTCCACTGATTCAAACTTACTCTACCTGTTGTCCTCTGATTCAAACCTGTTGTCCTCTGATTCAAACCTCCTCTACCTGTTGTCCACTGATTCAAACTTACTCTACCTGTTGTCCTCTGATTCAAACCTCCTCTACCTGTTGTCCTCTGATTCAAACTTACTCTACCTGTTGTCCTCTGATTCAAACCTCCTCTACCTGTTGTCCTCTGATTCAAAAACTGATTCAAACTTACTCTACCTGTTGTCCTCTGATTCAAACCTCCTCTACCTGTTGTCCTCTGATTCAAACTTACTCTACCTGTTGTCCGCTGATTCAAACTTACTCTACCTGTTGTCCGCTGATTCAAACCTCCTCTACCTGTTGTCCAGTGATTCAAACTTACTCTACCTGTTGTCCGCTGATTCAAACTTACTCTACCTGTTGTCCGCTGATTCAAACCTCCTCTACCTGTTGTCCTCTGATTCAAACCTCCTCTACCTGTTGTCCTCTGATTCAAACTTACTCTACCTGTTGTCCGCTGATTCAAACCTCCTCTACCTGTTGTCCAGTGATTCAAACTTACTCTACCTGTTGTCCAGTGATTCAAACTTACTCTACCTGTTGTCCAGTGATTCAAACTTACTCTACCTGTTGTCCGCTGATTCAAACTTCCTCTACCTGTTGTCCGCTGATTCAAACTTACTCTACCTGTTGTCCAGTGATTCAAACTTACTCTACCTGTTGTCCACTGATTCAAACTTCCTCCACCTGTTGTCCGCTGATTCAAACTTCCTCTACCTGTTGTCCGCTGATTCAAACCTCCTCTACCTGTTGTCCAGTGATTCAAACTTACTCTACCTGTCCAGTGATTTCTTCCTTCTGCCGCTGGAATTTTGAGAAAACATATCCACAGAAAAGCATTATTAAACCCACTTCAAAACGTCTGTGTGCGGTTATGAACATGGCTGCAGGCGATGCACACATACTAACTGAAGTACATGCAGGTGATACATACATACTAACTGAAGTACATGCAGGTGATACATACATACTAACTGAAGTACATGCAGGTGATACATACATACTAACTGAAGTACATGAAGGTGATACATACATACTAACTGAAGTACATGAAAGGTGATACTAACTGAAGTACATGCAGGTGATACATACATACTAACTGAAGTACATGCAGGTGATACATACATACTAACTGAAGTACATGCAGGTGATACATACATACTAACTGAAGTACATGCAGGTGATACATACATACTAACTGAAGTACATGCAGGTGATACATACATACTAACTGAAGTACATGCAGGTGATACATACATACTAACTGAAGTACATGCAGGTGATACATACATACTAACTGAAGTACATGCAGGTGATACATACATACTAATGCAGGTGATACATACATACTAACTGAAGTACATGCAGGTGATACATACATACTAACTGAAGTACATGCAGGTGATACATACATACTAACTGAAGTACATGCAGGTGATACATACATACTAACTGAAGTACATGCAGGTGATACATACATACTAACTGAAGTACATGCAGGTGATACATACATA
Source organism: Oncorhynchus masou masou (assembly GCF_036934945.1). NCBI lineage: Eukaryota > Metazoa > Chordata > Actinopteri > Salmoniformes > Salmonidae > Oncorhynchus > Oncorhynchus masou. The sequence goes on from NC_088235.1 coordinate 13,972,833, forward strand.
CTAACTGAAGTACATGCAGGTGATACATACATACTAACTGAAGTACATGCAGGTGATACATACATACTAACTGAAGTACATGCAGGTGATACATACATACTAACTGAAGTACATGCAGGTGATACATACATACTAACTGAAGTACATGCAGGTGATACATACATACTAACTGAAGTACATGCAGGTGATACATACATACTAACTGAAGTACATGCAGGTGATACATACATACTAACTGAAGTACATGCAGGTGATACATACATACTAACTGAAGTACATGCAGTGTGATACATACATACTAACTGAAGTACATGCAGGTGATACATACTAACTGAAGTACATGCAGGTGATACATACATACTAACTGAAGTACATGCAGGTGATACATACATACTAACTGAAGTACATGCAGGTGATACATACATACTAACTGAAGTACATGCAGGTGATACATACATACTAACTGAAGTACATGCAGGTGATACATACATACTAACTGAAGTACATGCAGGTGATACATACATACTAACTGAAGTACATGCAGGTGATACATACATACTAACTGAAGTACATGCAGGTGATACATACATATAACTGAAGTACATGCAGGTGATACATACATACTAACTGAAGTACATGCAGGTGAACATACACTGTACATGCAGGTGATACATACATACTAACTGAAGTACATGCAGGTGATACATACATACTAACTGAAGTACATGCAGGTGATACATACATACTAACTGAAGTACATGCAGGTGATACATACATACTAACTGAAGTACATGCAGGCGATGCACTGTTGCTCTACCTGTTGTCCGCTGATTCATGTATGTTAAACTCCCTCAGTCTTCATAATTTACACATTCCTAAATTCACAATTTTGTTAGTTTAGCACCTGATCATCTAAACAGCTGATGATGAGATCGGCTAATGTTAGCTAGCTAGCAAGCACAATCTGATACATTAGTTTACCTTCTACATTGTGAATGTCCCCTTCTGTTATTTCCTTCGGCACCCGTACGTCTTAAACTGTCTATTTTCATATAGTTATATCAAACTTATAGCAAACAAACTGAATTTGCACCTTTACATTTTTATTTACCCAAATGTTATTTTCTATGGCAACTTCCTGACCTGTCATCTAGATCTGATGCTGCTAGCGGCTATATCCAATATGGCCGCCAGCTGATTATGACCAAATCAAAAACAGAAATGTGTTTCGATATAACGTGTTATGATCTAGTTGAGTAAACATCCAGAAGATGAGTGCTGAGACTCTTTTAGCATATCTCTGCAAGGTTTGGTAAATACAGCCCCCAGGATATCAGAGGGAGGGTAAGAAACCATCTGCTGGCTCACCTATTGAGTGGTGTAGAGAGGCCGCCAAACTCTATGGCATGATTTCCTGCAAGGGGAGATACGAGTGGAGTTTAACCTCTACAGCAGGGAGGGTTTGTGGAAGTGGAACGCCAGGTATGTCATCACAACTACAGTATTGAATTCAGCTTGTTTTTATCTCCTTTAGTAAACAGTGGGCTGCCGCTAGGAAGAAGCGGTTTAATTCATTCATTAATTAACTTGTTGGCTGGTATCTGACTGGTAGTGTGACATTTACTACCCCTGTTTTTCCTGCAGGGTGTTGATTATGATGCATTCCCTATGTATCATAGGTACACAGTAGGCCATGTGGGATATAGTAGGCTATGTGGGTTACATTTGGCTATGTTGGTTACATTATGTTTTTGTCTCCCATAGAGTCTTGATTCTGTTGTTGGTAGTTCCGTCTTACCTGTGAATATTATTATATTTAGGCCCAAAATACTTTGATTTACAAAAAACAGCTATCGATATGCTGACCAATGAGAATAAAGTAATATTTACTGTTGCTGTGTCTCAATCAGCTTCCATGATAAAGGCTAAAAATGCTCAGGGCAATAGCTAGAACAGTAGCCGTGGCCTCCCGGGTGTTACTTTGCGGGTAAAGCCCTGCCTTGCCTCTATACGGGTTGATTCATGTGGTAGCTAGCAACCTAGTCACTCTGAGACACACCACAGGTCCCTGACCAATTACTATTCGGAAAAGTGCCTAGGGAATCATCTGGTACATTGCACAGAAAGTGACTTCCTGTGACTCCAAGGGTATGTCTCACAGTGCCCTATACAGGGACAGGATACCATTTGGGACATAAACTGGGACACCTGTAGGTAATGGACAGTGACAGTGGTGGTGGTGGTGGCAGATGCCTCAGATCATGCCGAGGGAGGGAGGTAGGGACGGAGAGAGGGAGGGAGGGCGGGATGGAGTGAGGGAGGGAGGGAGGGAGGGCGAGACAGAGGGATTGAGGTAGGGACAGAGAGAGGGAGGGAGGGCAGGATGGAGTGAGGGGGAGAGGGAGGGAGGGCAAGACAGAGGGATTGAGGTAAGGACAAAGAGAGAGGAAGGGATCGATGGAGAGAGGGAGGGAAGGCAGGATGGAGGGAGGGATCGGGATGGAGTGAGTGAGGGAGGGAGGGAGGGAGGGAGGGAGGGAGGGAGGGAGGGAGGGAGGGAGGGAGGGAGGGAGGGAGGGAGGGAGGGAGGGAGGGAGGGAGGGAGGGAGGGAGGGAGGGAGGGAGGGGAGGGATTGAGGTAGGGACAAAAGAGAGAGGAGGGGGAGGGAGGGAGGGCGGGATGGAGGGAGGGAGGGAGGGAGGGAGGGCGGGACAAAGAGAGAGGGAGGGAGGGCAGGATGGAGAGATGGAGGAAGGGCAGGATTTCTGATGATAACTTGGTCAAAGAGGAGCTTTCTCTCCTTCTCATGTCCTCTCTCCTCCAGCTTCTAGAAGACAGGTGGAGTAAAGAGGAGCTCCCAGAACCTCATTCAATCATCTTATTTCCCCTTTTATTATAGAACGAGGGATGGAAAGTTCACGTTTGTAGGGGATTCATATCAAATCAGGATCATAAAATTACCTTGCTAATGGTTGGAAGAAATGTAAAAAGTGATTGATTTAATATTTATAAGTAAAGTGAAGCTCTAACATGAATTTGAAATACATTTAGTATGTACGGGAAGGGGGATTGGACATGGCTGTGAATACTGTAAAAGGCTAGGTGGGAATGTTACAGGGATTCAACCTCAGATTACAGAGCAAATTCACGTCTTCATATCGTAACAACGTTGGTGTTGTTTTTTTCTCCATGTGCACTTCATGGGTTAACCACGCTCACCCACTGAGGACCATTATCAATGGACAGACAGACAGACAGCTCATCTATCTTTTCTATTGGACAGACAGACAGACGCTCATCTATCTTTTCTCCGGTCTCATCAGACACCATTATCAATGGACAGACAGACAGACAGCTCATCTATCTTTTCTATTCGCTCCGGTCTCATCAGACACCATTATCAATGGACAGACAGGCAGACAGCTCATCTATCTTTTCTATTCGCTCCGGTCTCATCAGACACCATTATCAATGGACAGACAGGCAGACAGCTCATCTATCTTTTCTATTCGCTCTGGTCTCATCAGACACCATTATCAATGGACAGACAGACAGACAGCTCATCTATCTTTTCTATTCGCTCCGGTCTCATCAGACACCATTATCAATGGACAGACAGACAGACAGCTCATCTATCTTTTCTATTCGCTCCGGTCTCATCAGACACTACGTGAAGGTACCTAATCATGATTGACTGACTTGTACGGTTTACCAATCAAACAAATATTAATATGGGCTATTACTGCATTTCCATGTGGTTCCTATCACCCTTTACCATAGTTTAAAAATATATATTATTTAACTAGGCAAGTCAGTTAAGAACAAATTCTTATTTACAATGACAGCCGACACCGGCCAAACTCTAACCCGGACAAAACTGGGCTAATTGTGCATCACCCTACGGGACTCCCAATCACAGCCAGTTGTGATACAGCCTGGAATTGAACCAGGGCCTGTAGTGATGCCTCTAGCACTGATGCCTCGGACCGCTGTGCCACTCGGGAGCCCAATAATAACCACTGGTAGGACAATGGGGCTCATACCAAAATGTTTCATCTGTTTCCAGCCATGTACGGGAGCTTACAAATACAAGTCAGGTTAATTAAACAATACCTGCTGTGGAAGGCAAATATGGAGAAATCTGTGTGCACGTGAGGGTCTGTGCGTGTGTGTTTGATGATCTTAGAGGGCAACCGAATCAGATCCTAAACTGCTTACTCCAACAATCTCTGAAAATTCTCCAAGGACTTTGCAAGTCGAAGATAATGTAGCACTAATGCAAATTCAATTGCATTCAATTCCCTTTTGAACAGCTTCAATGTTTCCAAAGTTGTCATGTAAGCTATGAGCTTTATCATATGTAATACCTTTTCGCATCGGTGCATTTTATATAGCCATCATCTTTGTGGATTTGTCATAATCCATGCATAGAATGGCATCCATGAACCGATGCCATTGGGTTGTTTCAATTGGAAATAGCTTTTCAAGTTAATTACATGAGCAGAGAGTCTAAATATCCTTTTCATTATCAGATCAGTTTGGCAAATGCCTAAAGGAGTGAAAACTATGCAGAAATCGCTTCGCCATTTCCTTCACTGCAAATGTTATTTATTTAAATTGAAAATCCGAAACATACAATATACTTGCAGTGAAGCCGCTCAACAACTGCATCAGACCAGTCATCCAACAGACTCCCATTCAGAGGGACACACAGAAGCATCCAGGGTCAATGCCCTGCTCAAGGGCACGTTGACAGATCTCCTACCAGGCCAAAAAAACGGGGACCCGAACCCTCCAAGGTTCCCCCACAGTTCCCCAATAGCTGTCCCTCAACCATTCGAGACCCCTCCCACAGTCCCCCCACCCCCAACCACGAGGGAAAATATTTTTTTACAATTCATTCCATTCCTCACCCCCAAGACCCCCCCCATGCATCAACAACCAAGAGAATGAACTAAAGAGAAAAGGAAAAAGACAGATTTTTTATTAATTTCAGTGTGTGACAAAACAAGCAAGTAAAGACATATGGAATTGTTTTAGATGGTCACACTATAGATCATTTAGCTATTTGATTTGGAATTTTAGGACCCCTATAAAAGGTATAAAAAAAGATATATTAAAACATGATTTGATAAAATATTGAATTTGGCCTTTACTACGTATTGAATAATGAAACATATTGAATGACACATGAATAAACGGCAAAAAAAAGTCAAAAAAGAAAGGTTTTGAAGAGTCTGTCTTATCTCTCTGAGATATAAGAAAGCTCAGGAAATATATACAGTATATTTTAACTCCTTTTTTGGGGTAGGCACAAAACTACCTTCCTACTTCCATTCATTTTTTAAAACCAGTTACCTTCGTTTGAGTCCTGTGACACTTGTGGGGGAAGTAGTGGTATCCGGTTACCTTCGTTTGAGTCCTGTGACACTTGTGGGGGTAGTAGAGGTATCCGGTTACCTTCGTTTGAGTCCTGTGACACTTGTGGGGGTAGTAGAGGTATCCGGTTACCTTCGTTTGAGTCCTGTGACACTTGTAGGGGTAGTAGAGAAAAACGGAGAACACCACCATCGTGTTCGTCACTTTAATAATAACGTGAGAATATTCCCTTTCCACAGTGGGGTCACTTTAATAAAAATGTGGGGGTCATAGAGCAAAACAGAGAACACCATTGTGTTTGTGAGAGTCTCCCCTTTCCATAATAGTTTGTAGGTCAAACCGTTACTGATGCTACAGACTTTGTGAGAAAACTGATTTTCGGGATGTCTCATGGTCTGACAAACCATGAGACTAGCTCTGCCACCTTTAACTGGAGATGTGGAAGTGCAACACTGGCGGATGTGGTGGATGGAGACGCATCCAATGCAAAACAGATATCTCTAGCTTAAACTGACACGGGTGCGTCAATCGACTCTAGGTGGTGTTAAATAACTTTGTGTGTATTATGATTAAAGTGTACTGTAGACTATTTGTTTTGTCTCTGCCACTAAATCAGGGGAAAATATCATCATGAATCAATTAGTAAGATGGCGCCGGAGAAGAAGGCAGACGTTTTAACGTGCCCCCAGCCGATTGTGTTTTTTGTTCGTTTATTTGCGTTGTTGGAAACTTGTTTTTTTTAAACTTATTTTGTACATAATGTTGCCGCTACCGTCTCTTTTGACCGAAAATCAGGACTGTGATTTTACTGACCGTGGACTAGCAGAGTCCTTTTTTCCCTTTCATGACTCTGACGAGCCCAACGCCGAGGAGCCCATGACTCTGACGAGCCCATGACTCTGACGAGCCCAACGCCGAGGAGCCCATGACTCTGACGAGCCCATGACTCTGACGAGCCCAACGCCGAGGAGCCCATGACTCTGACGAGCCCATGACTCTGACGAGCCCATGACTCTGACGAGCCCATGACTCTGAAGAGCCCATGCCGAGCCCATGACTCTGACGAGCCCAACGCCGAGGAGCCCATGACTCTGACGAGCCCATGACTCTGAAGAGCCCAACGCCGGGAGCCCATGACTCTGACGAAAATGACTGACTACTGAGCCCAACGCCGGGGAGCCCATGACTCTGACGAGCCCATGACTCTGAGAGCCCAACGCCGAGGAGCCCATGACTCTGACGAGACGCTAAGGCCCATGACTCTGAGGAGCCCATGACTCTGACGAGCCCAACGCCGAGGAGCCCATGACTCTGACGAGCCCATGACTCTGACGAGCCCAACGCCGAGGAGCCCATGACTCTGACGAGCCCATGACTCTGACGAGCCCAACGCCGAGGAGCCCATAACTCTGACGAGCCCATGACTCTGACGAGCCCAACGCCGAGGAGCCCATGACTCTGACGAGCCCATGACTCTGACGAGCCCATACGGCTTCCTCTGGAACAGGCCCAGATCCCCGTGATCTGCGTGAAGAGGAGGAGAATTTTGAGAATTCGTAGGTGATCGAATAAACCCCCACTTCCCTCCATTCTGCTAGCAAATGTGGAGAATCTTTGGAGAATAAAATCGACGAGTTACGCTGCCACTTTCAAGGAGCGGGACTCTAACATGGGAGCTTATAAAAAATCCTGCTATGCCCTCCGACAAACCATCAAACAGGCAAAGCATCAGCAGGACTAAGATCGAATCGTACTACACCGGCTCTGATGCTCGTTGGATGTGGCAGGGCTTGCAAACCATTACAGACTACAAGGGGAAGCACAGCCGAGAGCTGCCCAGTGACATAAGCCTACCAGACGAGCTAAACTACTGCTATGCTCACTTCGAGGCAAATAACACTGAAACATGCATGAGAGCACCAGCTTTTCCGGAAGACTGTGATCACGCTCTCCGCTGCCAATATGAGTAAGACCTTTAAACAGGTAGATTACCAGGACGTGTACAGCATGCGCTGACCAACTGGCAAGTGTCTTCACTGACATTTTCAACCTCTCCGAGTCTGTAATACGAACATGTTTAAAGCAGAACGTCATTGTCATTTTACTGCTGCTCTTTAATTACTTGTTACTTTTATCTCTTATTCTTATCCATATTTGTTTGAAATTGCATTGTTGGTTAGGGGCTCGTAAGTAAGCATTTCACTGTAAGGTCTACACCTGTTGAATTTGGCACATGTGATGAATACAATTGGATCTGATCGAATATTCTTTCCAGCATAATGTCGCTGCAGGTATAATTCTCTGTCAATTACCTGAATTCATATGCCACAATGACCACAGCAGACAAAATTCCACTTGGAACGTTGACATTGTAGCAAATTGTAGCAATTTGACGAAAATGACACATTCTACCCATACAATGGAGACATGATTGTTGAATTTTGATGAAGTAGTGGCCTAATAAAGTGACATTGTTACATCTGAAATACCTCCTCTTTGGCTTCATGACCAGCAATGTTCAATTCATTGTAGATCAGTTGAGCCCCAAGAATGTCTGGTAATCTAAAAGTATTTCAATCGAAGACAGGCTAACTGAATGAACAACAAAGACAAAAGGAAAGTATGAACGTTTATAAAAAATTGTTTTTGGCAGGGGCCTCATTTCTGAGGGATGACCCTGGGAGCCAGATGCTGTGATGCCGTAAGCCCTATGCAGGTCAGGTGGCATCGGACCCCCTGCCTGATACAGTTGAAACCTGGGATTCATCCGTGAAGAGCACATTTCTCCAGCGTGCCAGTAGCCATCGAAGGTGAGCATTTGCCCCCTGAAGTCAGTTACAATGCCGACCTGCAGTCAGGTCAAGACCCTAGTGAGTACGACAAGCACGCAGATTAGCTTCCCTGAGATGGTTTCTGACAGTTTGCACAGAAATTCTTAAGTTGTGCAAAGCCACAGTTTCATCAGCTGCCCAGGTGGCTGGTCTCAGACAATCCTGCAGGTGAAGAAGCCGGATGTGGAGGTCCTGGTCTGGCGTGGTTACACGTGGCCTGCGGTTGTGAGGCCGGTTGGACGCACTGCCAAATTCTTTAAAATGATTTTGGCTGCTTATGGTAGATAAATTAACATTAAATTCTATGGCAATAGATCTGGTGGACATTCCTGTAGTTAGCATGCCAATTGCATGCTCCCTGAACTTGAGACGTCTGTGGCATTGTGTTGTATGACAAAACTGCAGATTTTAGATTGGCCTGTTATTGTCCCTAGCACAAGGTGCACCTGTATAATGATTATGCTGTTTAATCTAACCGTGGTGTAAACAAATTTGAAAACAATTTGTGAGAAACTTTTTGTGCGTGTGAAAAATTTCAGGGATCTTTTATTTCAGCTCATGACACATGGGACCAACACTTTACATGTTGAGTTTATATTTTTGTTCAGTGTACATGAACAATTATATCCAAGAATACAAGTGGGACTGTAGTGTTAAATCAGCAATCATTAATTTGGAAAAATAACTAAGCAAAATCCCTGCCCCTGTTTCGGTAAAAAGCTAGTTTTTTATATAGTGTAGTGTTTGTTAACATGTACTTTGTTAAATTGCTTCTGTAAGTCGCTCTGGATAAGAGCGTCTGCTAAATAACTGCTAAATGTAGATGAATAAAACAAGATTATATTTTGGGTTACGTCAGTAGAATTAAGCTGATGAGAAATTTATAAGTTATACTCTTCAAGAATCAATGGGTACATATCCTTCATTTATAAGTCAAAAATGTTTTGTAGCAATTGCAGATTGCCCCTTCAACGGGGGATGAGATCCCATAGTGGTCATTACAGCTAAGGGTGCTTCTCCACAGATTCAGTGGAAGTTAATTGGGCCCATTTGAAACACAAGGAGGCCCAGGAATATCACGAGGTATAACAGTCTACTTAGCTCTCAGGAGAATAAAGCAGTGTTTCAGTACCTCCTGCCTCCCCTATGCAAATACGGGTTTGACCCAATAACCTTCCGTGGTACATTTTAGAGAGTACTAAAAAATAAAATGCCATAAACCACATTTATGAGACACATTCTAATATTTTGGTGTGATTTAGCACCCCCCCCCCCCCATCTGGCTGTATTGCATCAATGCACCAGCTAACACAGAACAAAATACAGATGACTTGACATAGATATGAATTGCTCCAACATTACGGACATATCCTCTATAACTGAAAGCTTCCCAACCCTTTTCAATACACCCTACACTTGGTAGAAAAAGCGTATGACAACCACAGAGCCTTTCAGGCCCAAAATCGAGTGGGTCGAGTATATTAACTATAAATTGTCAATGCATGTAATAGGTTTCTGACACTCTCTGACACGTCTTTTGTCCAGAGAGACCACTAGAGCTTTCGACAAGCCCCCCTGATAATTGACTAGCATTACTCTTCTGTTCTTTTAAGTTCACCCCCATGAAATAGGCTCATCTCTCGCTCTCCACCAGCATCAGCATCAGCAGTTCCTGTCCTAGATACAGTAGAATACCCATCACAAATAATCAGGTATGTTTGAGAAGGGGGATTGCATAGCTTCCCCCCCACGGGGAGCAGTTCCTGTCCTAGATACAGTAGAATACCCATCACAAATAATCAGGTATGTTTGAGAAGGGGGATTGCATAGCTTCCCCCCACGGGGATCAGTTCCTGTCCTAGATACAGTAGAATACCCATCACAAATAATCAGGTATGTTTGAGAAGGGGGATTGCATAGCTTCCCCCCCACGGGGATCAGTTCCTGTCTTAGCTACAGTAGGATACCTGATTATTTGTGGTGGGTATGTTTAGAGAAGGTGCATAGCCCCCCCCCCCCACAGGGATCAGTTCCTGTCTTAGCTACAGTAGGACACCTGATTATTTGTGGTGGGTATGTTTAGAGAAGGTGCATAGCTTCCCCCTCCACGGGGAGCAGTTCCTGTCTTAGCTACAGTAGGATACCTGATTATTTGTGGTGGGTATGTTTGAGAAGGTGCATAGCTTCCCCCCCACGGGGAGCAGTTCCTGTCTTAGCTACAGTAGGATACCTGATTATTTGTGGTGGGTATGTTTTGAGAAGGTGCATAGCTCCCCCCCACGGGGAGCAGTTCCTGTCTTAGCTACAGTAGGATACCTGATTATTTGTGGTGGGTATGTTTTGAGAAGGTGCATAGCTCCCCCCCACGGGGAGCAGTTCCTGTCTTAGCTACAGTAGGATACCTGATTATTTGTGGTGGGTATGTTTGAGAAGGTGCATAGCTCCCCCCCACAGGGAGCAGTTCCTGTCTTAGCTACAGTAGGATACCTGATTATTTGTGGTGGGTATGTTTGAGAAGGTGCATAGCTCCCCCCCACGGGGATCAGTTCCTGTCTTAGCTACAGTAGGATACCTGATTATTTGTGGTGGGTATGTTTTGAGAAGGTGCATAGCTCCCCCCCACGGGGAGCAGTTCCTGTCTTAGCTACAGTAGGATACCTGATTATTTGTGGTGGGTATGTTTTGAGAAGGTGCATAGCTCCCCCCCACGGGGATCAGTTCCTGTCTTAGCTACAGTAGGATACCTGATTATTTGTGGTGGGTATGTTTTGAGAAGGTGCATAGCTCCCCCCCACGGGGAGCAGTTCCTGTCTTAGCTACAGTAGGATACCTGATTATTTGTGGTGGGTATGTTTTGAGAAGGTGCATAGCTCCCCCCCACGGGGATCAGTTCCTGTCTTAGCTACAGTAGGATACCTGATTATTTGTGGTGGGTATGTTTGAGAAGGTGCATAGCTCCCCCCCACGGGGAGCAGTTCCTGTCTTAGCTACAGTAGGATACCTGATTATTTGTGGTGGGTATGTTTGAGAAGGTGCATAGCTCCCCCCCACAGGGAGCAGTTCCTGTCTTAGCTACAGTAGGATACCTGATTATTTGTGGTGGGTATGTTTTGAGAAGGTGCATAGCCCCCCCCCCAAGGGGAGCAGTTCCTGTCTTAGCTACAGTAGGATACCTGATTATTTGTGGTGGGTATGTTTTGAGAAGGTGCATAGCTCCCCCCCACGGGGAACAGTTCCTGTCTTAGCTACAGTAGGATACCTGATTATTTGTGGTGGGTATGTTTTGAGAAGGTGCATAGCTCCCCCCACGGGGAGCAGTTCCTGTCTTAGCTACAGTAGGATACCTGATTATTTGTGGTGGGTATGTTTTGAGAAGGTGCATAGCTCCCCCCCACGGGGAGCAGTTCCTGTCTTAGCTACAGTAGGATACCTGATTATTTGTGGTGGGTATGTTTTGAGAAGGTGCATAGCTCCCCCCCACGGGGAGCAGTTCCTGTCTTAGCTACAGTAGGATACCTGATTATTTGTGGTGGGTATGTTTTGAGAAGGTGCATAGCTCCGAGCAGTTCCTGTCTTAGCTACAGTAGGATACCTGATTATTTGTGGTGGGTATGTTTGAGAAGGTGCATAGCTCCCCCCCACGGGGAGCAGTTTACTCTCAGGTTGTTGTTTTTTTCTCTCCATTAATTTGTGGCCCCAGCACTGTCCTCTATTCGTGCTGTTCTTATAGTCCGGGCATTTGTTGGTGTGCGTTGAGACAGGGCAGGCTAACTGATTATTGTGACAGCAGAATATAGAGTATGCTTATAACCTAATCACTTAAATCACTTCTCAATGTCAGACATTACAGATTGTGTTAACTCTGTCATGCATATGTTAACTCATTAATTCCATGTACAGTATATAATCAGTGATATAATATAACAATGTAAATACTTTAACACTTATTGAATCAAAATAATCTCTCTCCCAGCAAAAACACCCCAAAATTAACATGTATTTAAATGGGATTTTAATTGTTGCTGACTGAAATACCTTATATGTACTGGTTCCATAGATTTCAGCAGCACGGTCTTCTGTGCTACCTTGCTGTGTATTGGATAAATATTGTCTTTCAGGAGCACGGTCTTCTGTGTTACCTTGCTGTGTATTGGATAAATATTGTCTTTCAGCAGCACGTTCTTCTGCGCTACCTTGCTGTGTATTGGATAAATATTGTCTTTCAGCAGCACGGTCTTCTGCGCTACCTTGCTGTGTATTGGATAAATATTGTCTTTCAGCAGCACGGTCTTCTGCGCTACCTTGCTGTGTATTGGATAAATATTGTCTTTCAGCAGCACTGTCTTCTGCGCTACCTTGCTGTGTATTGGATAAATATTGTCTTTCAGCAGCACTGTCTTCTGGAGAGCTGATTCTAACGATGTGTCCCAAATGGCACCCTATTCCCAGTGTAGTGCACTACTTTTGACCAGGGCCTATAAGGTATTCATTGCTCGGTAGCTCCATTTCTGCTGCACATATGATGTCTGGTGATGATTAACAGACCCTGATTAACAGATCTGTTATCTACTAGAAAATGTGCATTTAGTAGGATTACAAGTTTGGTTTCAATATTTTGGTTTCAATATTGCAATTTGCTAAGACTTCGTTGTAGTTTTGATTTAAATATTATTGGGGTTTGTTTCTTTATCAATATTTTCCTTAAAAAAATATGTTTTTCATAATACAAAACAAACACACACAAATGACGATGTACAGAAGAGCCACACCCAAACATCCACAACATCCCCCCTGCCCAGACACACCAGCCTTCACCCCCATCCCCAGCACCTGCATCACTCTCCGTCACATGGCCTCAAACTGCACCATTTTGTCTCTCTCCGTCTTTATCAACATTTTCCAAACACTTCAAGTTTCCAAACGCTTTAAATTTGAGCTAGAATTGTATGCTATCTGACTACAGTATAACATTTACCCATGTAAAGTAGCCGAGATCAACTATGCAAAACGATACCTTTCGGTCGCCTAAACTTGTGCATTGTGTGTTGTGACATTGTGTTCAGGTTGTTTGTAGCCTTGACAGCATCCTCCACATTGCTGCATTTGATAAATAGATTTTATTACGGTTATAACCATTCCATTTGCCAATGTCCAGGATTCCATTTTATTTTACCGGAGGAAATAAAAAGAAAAGGTTGGCATTTCCCTGCTGCTTCCCAATGACTCCGGAAAATATTCCAGCAGAGCTATAGTCAGCCCTCTGGACCCTGGTCTAAAGTAGTGCACTACATTAGGAATGGACCCTGGTCTAAAGTAGTGCACTACATTAGGAATGGACCCTGGTCTAAAGTAGTGCACTACATTAGGAATGGACCCTGGTCTAAAGTAGTGCACTACATTATTAATGGACCCTGGTCTAAAGTAGTGCACTACATTATGAATGGACCCTGGTCTAAAGTAGTGCACTACATTATGAATGGATCCTGGTCTAAAGTAGTGCACTACATTAGGAATGGACCCTGGTCTAAAGTAGTGCACTGCATTATGAATGGACCCTGGTCTAAAGTAGTGCACTACATTAGGAATGGACCCTGGTCTAAAGTAGTGCACTACATTAGGAATGGATCCTGGTCTAAAGTAGTGCACTACTAGTGCACATAAAGTAGTGCACTACATTATGAATGGACCCTGGTCTAAAGTAGTGCACTACATTAGGAATGGACCCTGGTCTAAAGTAGTGCACTACATTAGGAATAGACCCTGGTCTAAAGTAGTGCACTACATTATGAACATTAGGAATGGACCCTGGTCTAAAGTAGTGCACTACATTATGAATGGACCCTGGTCTAAAGTAGTGCACTACATTATGAATGGACCCTGGTCTAAAGTAGTGCACTACATTATGAATGGACCCTGGTCTAAAGTAGTGCACTACATTATGAATGGACCCTGGTCTAAAGTAGTGCACTACATTGAATGGACCCTGGTCTAAAGTAGTGCACTACATTAGGAACGGACCCTGGTCTAAAGTAGTGCACTACATTAGGAACGGACCCTGGTCTAAAGTAGTCCACTGCATTATGAATGGACCCTGGTCTAAAGTAGTGCACTACATTAGGAATGGACCCTGGTCTAAAGTAGTGCACTACATTATGAATTGACCCTGGTCTAAAGTAGTGCACTACATTATGAATGGACCCTGGTCTAAAGTAGTGCACTACATTAAGAATGGACCCTGGTCTAAAGTAGTGCACTACATTAAGAATGGACCCTGGTCTAAAGTAGTGCACTACATTAAGAATGGACCCTGGTCTAAAGTAGTGCACTACATTAAGAATGGACCCTGGTCTAAAGTAGTGCACTACATTAGGAATGGATCCTGGTCTAAAGTAGTGCACTACATTATGAATGGACCCTGGTCTAAAGTAGTGCACTACATTATGAATGGACCCTGGTCTAAAGTAGTGCACTACATTAAGAATGGACCCTGGTCTAAAGTAGTGCACTACATTAAGAATGGACCCTGGTCTAAAGTAGTGCACTACATTATGAATGGACCCTGGTCTAAAGTAGTGCACTACATTATGAATGGACCCTGGTCTAAAGTAGTGCACTACATTATGAATTGACCCTGGTCTAAAGTAGTGCACTACATTAAGAATGGACCCTGGTCTAAAGTAGTGCACTACATTAGGAATGGACCCTGGTCTAAAGTAGTGCACTACATTAGGAATGGATCCTGGTCTAAAGTAGTGCACTACATTATGAATGGACCCTGGTCTAAAGTAGTGCACTACATTATGAATGGACCCTGGTCTAAAGTAGTGCACTACATTAAGAATGGACCCTAGTCTAAAGTAGTGCACTACATTAGGAATGGACCCTGGTCTAAAGTAGTGCACTACATTAGGAATGGACCCTGGTCTAAAGTAGTGCACTGCATTATGAATGGACCCTGGTCTAAAGTAGTGCACTACATTATGAATGGACCCTGGTCTAAAGTAGTGCACTACATTAGGAACGGACCCTGGTCTAAAGTAGTGCACTACATTATGAATGGACCCTGGTCTAAAGTAGTGCACTACATTATGAATGGACCCTGGTCTAAAGTAGTGCACTACAATAGGAATAGACCCTGGTCTAAAGTAGTGCACTACATTAGGAACGGACCCTGGTCTAAAGTAGTGCACTACATTATGAATGGACCCTGGTCTAAAGTAGTGCACTACATTAGGAATGGACCCTGGTCTAAAGTAGTGCACTACATTAGGAACGGACCCTGGTCTAAAGTAGTGCACTACATTATGAATGGACCCTGGTCTAAAGTAGTGCACTACATTATGAATGGACCCTGGTCTAATGTAGTGCACTACATTAGAACGGACCCTGGTCTAAAGTAGTGCACTACATTAGGAATGGACCCTGGTCTAAAGTAGTGCACTACATTAGGAATGGACCCTGGTCTAAAGTAGTGCACTACATTAGGAATGGACCCTGGTCTAAAGTAGTGCACTACATTATGAATGGACCCTGGTCTAAAGTAGTGCACTACATTAGGAACGGACCCTGGTCTAAAGTAGTGCACTACATTAGGAATGGACCCTGGTCTAAAGTAGTGCACTGCATTATGAATGGACCCTGGTCTAAAGTAGTGCACTACATTAGGAATGGACCCTGGTCTAAAGTAGTGCACTACATTATGAATTGACCCTGGTCTAAAGTAGTGCACTACATTATGAATGGACCCTGGTCTAAAGTAGTGCACTACATTAAGAATGGACCCTGGTCTAAAGTAGTGCACTACATTAAGAATGGACCCTGGTCTAAAGTAGTGCACTACATTAAGAATGGACCATGGTCTAAAGTAGTGCACTACATTAGGAATGGACCCTGGTCTAAAGTAGTGCACTACATTATGAATGGACCCTGGTCTAAAGTAGTGCACTACATTAAGAATGGACCCTGGTCTAAAGTAGTGCACTACATTAAGAATGGACCCTGGTCTAAAGTAGTGCACTACATTAAGAATGGACCCTGGTCTAAAGTAGTGCACTACATTAGGAATGGACCCTGGTCTAAAGTAGTGCACTACATTATGAATGGACGCTGGTCTAAAGTAGTGCACTACATTAGGAATGGACCCTGGTCTAAAGTAGTGCACTACATTAAGAATGGACCCTGGTCTAAAGTAGTGCACTACATTAGGAATGGACCCTGGTCTAAAGTAGTGCACTACATTAGGAATGGATCCTGGTCTAAAGTAGTGCACTACATTATGAATGGACCCTGGTCTAAAGTAGTGCACTACATTAAGAATGGACCCTAGTCTAAAGTAGTGCACTACATTAGGAATGGACCCTGGTCTAAAGTAGTGCACTACATTATGAATTGACCCTGGTCTAAAGTAGTGCACTACATTAGGAACGGACCCTGGTCTAAAGTAGTGCACTACATTAGGAATGGACCCTGGTCTAAAGTAGTGCACTACATTATGAATGGACCCTGGTCTAAAGTAGTGCACTACATTATGAATGGACCCTGGTCTAAAGTAGTGCACTACATTATGAATTGACCCTGGTCTAAAGTAGTGCACTACATTAAGAATTGACCCTGGTCTAAAGTAGTGCACTACATTAGGAATGGACCCTGGTCTAAAGTAGTGCACTACATTAGGAATGGATCCTGGTCTAAAGTAGTGCACTACATTATGAATGGACCCTGGTCTAAAGTAGTGCACTACATTAAGAATGGACCCTGGTCTAAAGTAGTGCACTACATTAAGAATGGACCCTGGTCTAAAGTAGTGCACTACATTATGAATGGACCCTGGTCTAAAGTAGTGCACTACATTAGAATGGACCCTGGTCTAAAGTAGTGCACTACATTAAGAATGGACCCTGGTCTAAAGTAGTGCACTACATTAAGAATGGACCCTGGTCTAAAGTAGTGCACTACATTAGGAATGGACCCTGGTCTAAAGTAGTGCACTACATTATGAATGGACCCTGGTCTAAAGTAGTGCACTACATTATGAATTGACCCTGGTCTAAAGTAGTGCACTACATTAAGAATGGACCCTGGTCTAAAGTAGTGCACTACATTAGGAATGGACCCTGGTCTAAAGTAGTGCACTACATTAGGAATGGATCCTGGTCTAAAGTAGTGCACTACATTATGAATGGACCCTGGTCTAAAGTAGTGCACTACATTATGAATGGACCCTGGTCTAAAGTAGTGCACTACATTAAGAATGGACCCTAGTCTAAAGTAGTGCACTACATTAGGAATGGACCCTGGTCTAAAGTAGTGCACTACATTAGGAATGGACCCTGGTCTAAAGTAGTGCACTGCATTATGAATGGACCCTGGTCTAAAGTAGTGCACTACATTATGAATTGACCCTGGTCTAAAGTAGTGCACTACATTAGAACGGACCCTGGTCTAAAGTAGTGCACTACATTAGGAATGGACCCTGGTCTAAAGTAGTGCACTACATTATGAATGGACCCTGGTCTAAAGTAGTGCACTACATTAGGAATGGACCCTGGTCTAAAGTAGTGCACTACATTAGGAATGGATCCTGGTCTAAAGTAGTGCACTACATTATGAATGGACCCTGGTCTAAAGTAGTGCACTACATTAGGAATGGACCCTGGTCTAAAGTAGTGCACTACATTAGGAATGGAACCTGGTCTAAAGTAGTGCACTGCATTATGAATGGACCCTGGTCTAAAGTAGTGCACTACATTATGAATTGACCCTGGTCTAAAGTAGTGCACTACATTAAGAATGGACCCTGGTCTAAAGTAGTGCACTACATTAGGAATGGACCCTGGTCTAAAGTAGTGCACTACATTAGGAATGGACCCTGGTCTAAAGTAGTGCACTACATTAGGAATGGACCCTGGTCTAAAGTAGTGCACTACATTAGGAATGGATCCTGGTCTAAAGTAGTGCACTACATTATGAATGGACCCTGGTCTAAAGTAGTGCACTACATTAGGAATGGACCCTGGTCTAAAGTAGTGCACTACATTAGGAATGGAACCTGGTCTAAAGTAGTGCACTGCATTATGAATGGACCCTGGTCTAAAGTAGTGCACTACATTATGAATTGACCCTGGTCTAAAGTAGTGCACTACATTAAGAATGGACCCTGGTCTAAAGTAGTGCACTACATTAGGAATGGACCCTGGTCTAAAGTAGTGCACTACATTAGGAATGGACCCTGGTCTAAAGTAGTGCACTACATTAGGAATGGACCCTGGTCTAAAGTAGTGCACTACATTAGGAATGGACCCTGGTCTAAAGTAGTGCACTATATTATGAATGGACCCTGGTCTAAAGTAGTGCACTACATTATGAATGGACCCTGGTCTAAAGTAGTGCACTACATTATGAATGGACCCTGGTCTAAAGTAGTGCACTACATTATGAATTGACCCTGGTCTAAAGTAGTGCACTACATTAAGAATGGACCCTGGTCTAAAGTAGTGCACTACATTAGGAATGGACCCTGGTCTAAAGTAGTGCACTACATTATGAATGGATCCTGGTCTAAAGTAGTGCACTACATTATGAATGGACCCTGGTCTAAAGTAGTGCACTACATTAAGAATGGACCCTGGTCTAAAGTAGTGCACTACATTAAGAATGGACCCTGGTCTAAAGTAGTGCACTACATTAGGAATGGACCCTGGTCTAAAGTAGTGCACTACATTATGAATGGACCCTGGTCTAAAGTAGTGCACTACATTAGGAATGGACCCTGGTCTAAAGTAGTGCACTACATTAAGAATGGACCCTGGTCTAAAGTAGTGCACTACATTAAGAATGGACCCTGGTCTAAAGTAGTGCACTACATTAGGAATGGACCCTGGTCTAAAGTAGTGCACTACATTATGAATGGACCCTGGTCTAAAGTAGTGCACTACATTATGAATGGACCCTGGTCTAAAGTAGTGCACTACATTAGGAATGGACCCTGGTCTAAAGTAGTGCACTACATTAGGAATGGAACCTGGTCTAAAGTAGTGCACTGCATTATGAATGGACCCTGGTCTAAAGTAGTGCACTACATTATGAATTGACCCTGGTCTAAAGTAGTGCACTACATTAAGAATGGACCCTGGTCTAAAGTAGTGCACTACATTAGGAATGGACCCTGGTCTAAAGTAGTGCACTACATTAGAAATGGACCCTGGTCTAAAGTAGTGCACTACATTAGGAATGGACCCTGGTCTAAAGTAGTGCACTACATTAGGAATGGATCCTGGTCTAAAGTAGTGCACTACATTATGAATGGACCCTGGTCTAAAGTAGTGCACTACATTAGGAATGGACCCTGGTCTAAAGTAGTGCACTACATTAGGAATGGAACCTGGTCTAAAGTAGTGCACTGCATTATGAATGGACCCTGGTCTAAAGTAGTGCACTACATTATGAATTGACCCTGGTCTAAAGTAGTGCACTACATTAAGAATGGACCCTGGTCTAAAGTAGTGCACTACATTAGAATGGACCCTGGTCTAAAGTAGTGCACTACATTAGGAATGGACCCTGGTCTAAAGTAGTGCACTACATTAGGAATGGACCCTGGTCTAAAGTAGTGCACTACATTAGGAATGGACCCTGGTCTAAAGTAGTGCACTATATTATGAATGGACCCTGGTCTAAAGTAGTGCACTACATTATGAATGGACCCTGGTCTAAAGTAGTGCACTACATTATGAATGGACCCTGGTCTAAAGTAGTGCACTACATTAAGAATGGACCCTAGTCTAAAGTAGTGCACTACATTAGGAATGGAACCTGGTCTAAAGTAGTGCACTACATTAGGAATGGACCCTGGTCTAAAGTAGTGCACTGCATTATGAATGGACCCTGGTCTAAAGTAGTGCACTACATTATGAATTGACCCTGGTCTAAAGTAGTGCACTACATTAGAACGGACCCTGGTCTAAAGTAGTGCACTACATTAGGAATGGACCCTGGTCTAAAGTAGTGCACTACATTATGAATGGACCCTGGTCTAAAGTAGTGCACTACATTATGAATGGACCCTGGTCTAAAGTAGTGCACTACATTATGAATTGACCCTGGTCTAAAGTAGTGCACTACATTAAGAATGGACCCTGGTCTAAAGTAGTGCACTACATTAGGAATGGACCCTGGTCTAAAGTAGTGCACTACATTAGGAATGGATCCTGGTCTAAAGTAGTGCACTACATTATGAATGGACCCTGGTCTAAAGTAGTGCACTACATTAAGAATGGACCCTGGTCTAAAGTAGTGCACTACATTAAGAATGGACCCTGGTCTAAAGTAGTGCACTACATTATGAATGGACCCTGGTCTAAAGTAGTGCACTACATTAGGAATGGACCCTGGTCTAAAGTAGTGCACTACATTAAGAATGGACCCTGGTCTAAAGTAGTGCACTACATTAAGAATGGACCCTGGTCTAAAGTAGTGCACTACATTAGGAATGGACCCTGGTCTAAAGTAGTGCACTACATTATGAATGGACCCTGGTCTAAAGTAGTGCACTACATTATGAATTGACCCTGGTCTAAAGTAGTGCACTACATTAAGAATGGACCCTGGTCTAAAGTAGTGCACTACATTAGGAATGGACCCTGGTCTAAAGTAGTGCACTACATTAGGAATGGATCCTGGTCTAAAGTAGTGCACTACATTATGAATGGACCCTGGTCTAAAGTAGTGCACTACATTATGAATGGACCCTGGTCTAAAGTAGTGCACTACATTAAGAATGGACCCTAGTCTAAAGTAGTGCACTACATTAGGAATGGACCCTGGTCTAAAGTAGTGCACTACATTAGGAATGGACCCTGGTCTAAAGTAGTGCACTGCATTATGAATGGACCCTGGTCTAAAGTAGTGCACTACATTATGAATTGACCCTGGTCTAAAGTAGTGCACTACATTAGGAACGGACCCTGGTCTAAAGTAGTGCACTACATTAGGAATGGACCCTGGTCTAAAGTAGTGCACTACATTATGAATGGACCCTGGTCTAAAGTAGTGCACTACATTAGGAATGGACCCTGGTCTAAAGTAGTGCACTACATTAGGAATGGATCCTGGTCTAAAGTAGTGCACTACATTATGCTGTTCTTCCACTAACCTCACTGCAACTCCCCTCCAAGGACCACTACCTTGTATCCTTTTCCCTCTCGCTCTCATCCAACACTTCCCACACTGTCGGATGGTATCGCGCCGTCCCAACCTTCGCTCTCTCTCCCCCGCTACTCTTTCCTCTTCCATCCTTTCATCTCTTCCCTCTGCTCATACCTTCTCCAACCTTTCTCCTGACTCTGCCTCCTCAACCCTCCTCTCTTCCCTTTCTGCATCCTTTGACTCTCTATGTCCCCTATCCTCCAGGCCGGCTCGGTCCTCCCCTCCCGCTCCGTGGCTCGATGACTCATTGCGAGCTCACAGAACAGAGCTCCGGGCAGCCGAGCGGAAATGGAGGAAAACCCGCCTCCCTGCGGACCTGGCATCCTTTCACTCCCTCCTCTCTACATTTTCCTCCTCTGTCTCTGCTGCTAAAGCCACTTTCTACCACTCTAAATTCCAAGCATCTGCCTCTAACCCTAGGAAGCTCTTTGCCACCTTCTCCTCCCTTCTGAATCCTCCTCCCCCTCCCCCCCCTCCTCCCTCTCTGCAGATGTCAACCATTTTGAAAAGAAGGTCGACGACATCCGATCCTCGTTTGCTAAGTCAAACGAACCGCTGGTTCTGCTCACACTGCCCTACCCTGTGCTCTGACCTCTTTCTCCCCTCTCTCTCCAGATGAAATCTCGCTTCTTGTGACGGCCGGCCGCCCAACAACCTGCCCGCTCGACCCTATCCCCTCCTCTCTCCTCCAGACCATTTCCGGGGACCTTCCCTTACCTCACCTCGTCATCATCTCATCCCTGACCGCTGGCTACGTCCCTTCCGTCTTCAAGAGAGCGAGAGTTGCACCCCTTCTGAAGAAACCTACACTCGATCCCTCCGATGTCAACAACTACAGACCAGTATCCCTTCTTTCTTTTCTCTCCAAAACTCTTGAACGTGCCGTCCTTGGCCAGCTCTCCCTCTATCTCTCTCAGAATGACCTTCTTGATCCAAATCAGTCAGGTTTCAAGACTAGTCATTCAACTGAATGCTCTTCTCTGCATCACTGCGCTCCGCACTGCTAAAGCTAACTCTCTCTCCTCTGCTCTCATCCTTCTAGACCTATCGGCTGCCTTCGATACTGTGAACCATCAGATCCTCCTCTCCACCCTCTCCGAGTTGGGCATCTCCCGGCGCGGCCCACGCTTGGATTGCGTCCTACCTGACAGGTCGCTCCTACCAGGTGGCGTGGCGAGAATCTGTCTCCTCGCCACGCGTCTCACCACTGGTGTCCCCCAGGGCTCTGTTCTAGGCCCTCTCCTATTCTCGCTATACACCAAGTCACTTGGCTCTGTCATAACCTCACATGGTCTCTCCTATCATTGCTATGCAGACGACACACAATTAATCTTCTCCTTTCCCCTTCTGATGACCAGGTGGCGACCGCATCTCTGCATGTCTGGCAGACATATCAGTGTGGATGACGGATCACCACCTCAAGCTGAACCTCGGCAAGACGGAGCTGCTCTTCTAAAGGACTGCCCGTTCCATGATCTCGCCATCACGGTTGACAACTCCATTGTGTCCTCCTCCCAGAGCGCTAAGAACCTTGGCGTGATCCTGGACAACACCCTGGTTCTCAACCAACATCAAAGGTTCATGCTCTACAACATCCGCAGATACGACCTGCCTCACCCAGGAAGCGGCGCAGGTCCTAATCCAGGCACTTGTCATCTCCCGTCTGGATTACTGCAACTCGCTGTTGGCTGGGCTCCCTGCCTGTGCCATTAAACCCCTACAACTCATCCAGAACGCCGCAGCCCGTCTGGTGTTCAACCTTGGACCCCGCTCCTCCGCTCTCTCCACTGGCTTCCAGTTGAAATCCGCTACAAGACCATGGTGCTTGCCTACGGAGCTGTGAGGGGAACGGCACCGCAGTACCTCCAGGCTCTGATCAGGCCCTACACCCAAGCAAGGGCACTGCGTTCATCCTCCTCTGGCCTGCTCGCCTCCCTACCATTGAGGAAGTACAGTTCCCGCTCAGCCCAGTCAAAACTGTTCGCTGCTCTGGCCCCCCAATGGTGGAACAAACTCCCTCACGACGCCAGGACAGCGGAGTCAATCACCACCTTCCGGAGACACCTGAAACCCCACCTCTTCAAGGAATACCTAGGATAGGATAAGTAATCCTTCTCACCCCCCCCCTTAATGACTTAGATGCACTATTGTAAAGTGGCTGTTCCACTGGATGTCAGAAGGTGAATTCACCAATTTGTAAGTCGCTCTGGATAAGAGCGTCTGCTAAATGACTTAAATGTAAATGTAAATGTAATTATGAATGGACCCTGGTCTAAAGTAGTGCACTACATTAGGAATGGACCCTGGTCTAAAGTAGTGCACTACATTAGGAATGGAACCTGGTCTAAAGTAGTGCACTGCATTATGAATGGACCCTGGTCTAAAGTAGTGCACTACATTATGAATTGACCCTGGTCTAAAGTAGTGCACTACATTAAGAATGGACCCTGGTCTAAAGTAGTGCACTACATTAGGAATGGACCCTGGTCTAAAGTAGTGCACTACATTAGGAATGGACCCTGGTCTAAAGTAGTGCACTACATTAGAATGGACCCTGGTCTAAAGTAGTGCACTACATTAGGAATGGATCCTGGTCTAAAGTAGTGCACTACATTATGAATGGACCCTGGTCTAAAGTAGTGCACTACATTAGGAATGGACCCTGGTCTAAAGTAGTGCACTACATTAGGAATGGAACCTGGTCTAAAGTAGTGCACTGCATTATGAATGGACCCTGGTCTAAAGTAGTGCACTACATTATGAATTGACCCTGGTCTAAAGTAGTGCACTACATTAAGAATGGACCCTGGTCTAAAGTAGTGCACTACATTAGAATGGACCCTGGTCTAAAGTAGTGCACTACATTAGGAATGGACCCTGGTCTAAAGTAGTGCACTACATTAGGAATGGACCCTGGTCTAAAGTAGTGCACTACATTAGGAATGGACCCTGGTCTAAAGTAGTGCACTATATTATGAATGGACCCTGGTCTAAAGTAGTGCACTACATTATGAATGGACCCTGGTCTAAAGTAGTGCACTACATTATGAATGGACCCTGGTCTAAAGTAGTGCACTACATTATGAATTGACCCTGGTCTAAAGTAGTGCACTACATTAAGAATGGACCCTGGTCTAAAGTAGTGCACTACATTAGGAATGGACCCTGGTCTAAAGTAGTGCACTACATTAGGAATGGATCCTGGTCTAAAGTAGTGCACTACATTATGAATGGACCCTGGTCTAAAGTAGTGCACTACATTAAGAATGGACCCTGGTCTAAAGTAGTGCACTACATTAAGAATGGACCCTGGTCTAAAGTAGTGCACTACATTATGAATGGACCCTGGTCTAAAGTAGTGCACTACATTATGAATGGACCCTGGTCTAAAGTAGTGCACTACATTAGAATGGACCCTGGTCTAAAGTAGTGCACTACATTAAGAATGGACCCTGGTCTAAAGTAGTGCACTACATTAAGAATGGACCCTGGTCTAAAGTAGTGCACTACATTAGGAATGGACCCTGGTCTAAAGTAGTGCACTACATTATGAATGGACCCTGGTCTAAAGTAGTGCACTACATTATGAATGGACCCTGGTCTAAAGTAGTGCACTACATTAAGAATGGACCCTGGTCTAAAGTAGTGCACTACATTAGGAATGGACCCTGGTCTAAAGTAGTGCACTACATTATGAATGGACCCTGGTCTAAAGTAGTGCACTACATTATGAATTGACCCTGGTCTAAAGTAGTGCACTACATTAAGAATGGACCCTGGTCTAAAGTAGTGCACTACATTAGGAATGGACCCTGGTCTAAAGTAGTGCACTACATTAGGAATGGACCCTGGTCTAAAGTAGTGCACTACATTAGGAATGGACCCTGGTCTAAAGTAGTGCACTACATTATGAATGGACCCTGGTCTAAAGTAGTGCACTACATTATGAATGGACCCTGGTCTAAAGTAGTGCACTACATTATGAATGGACCCTGGTCTAAAGTAGTGCACTACATTATGAATGGACCCTGGTCTAAAGTAGTGCACTACATTAGGAATGGACCCTGGTCTAAAGTAGTGCACTACATTATGAATGGACCCTGGTCTAAAGTAGTGCACTACATTATGAATGGACCCTGGTCTAAAGTAGTGCACTACATTATGAATGGACCCTGGTCTAAAGTAGTGCACTACATTAGGAACGGACCCTGGTCTAAAGTAGTGCACTACATTAGAATGGACCCTGGTCTAAAGTAGTGCACTGCATTATGAATGGACCCTGGTCTAAAGTAGTGCACTACATTAGGAATGGACCCTGGTCTAAAGTAGTGCACTACATTAAGAATGGACCCTGGTCTAAAGTAGTGCACTACATTAGGAATGGACCCTGGTCTAAAGTAGTGCACTACATTATGAATGGACCCTGGTCTAAAGTAGTGCACTACATTATGAATGGACCCTGGTCTAAAGTAGTGCACTACATTAAGAATGGACCCTGGTCTAAAGTAGTGCACTACATTAAGAATGGACCCTGGTCTAAAGTAGTGCACTACATTAGGAATGGATCCTGGTCTAAAGTAGTGCACTACATTATGAATGGACCCTGGTCTAAAGTAGTGCACTACATTATGAATGGATCCTGGTCTAAAGTAGTGCACTACATTAGGAATGGACCCTGGTCTAAAGTAGTGCACTACATTAGGAATGGACCCTGGTCTAAAGTAGTGCACTACATTATGAATGGACCCTGGTCTAAAGTAGTGCACTACATTATGAATGGACCCTGGTCTAAAGTAGTGCACTACATTATGAATGGACCCTGGTCTAAAGTAGTGCACTACATTATGAACGGACCCTGGTCTAAAGTAGTGCATTACATTAGGAATGGATCCTGGTCTAAAGTAGTGCACTACATTATGAATGGACCCTGGTCTAAAGTAGTGCACTACATTAGGAATGGACCCTGGTCTAAAGTAGTGCACTACATTAGGAATAGACCCTGGTCTAAAGTAGTGCACTACATTATGAATGGACCCTGGTCTAAAGTAGTGCACTACATTATGAATGGACCCTGGTCTAAAGTAGTGCACTACATTATGAATGGACCCTGGTCTAAAGTAGTGCACTACATTAAGAATGGACCCTGGTCTAAAGTAGTGCACTACATTAGGAATGGACCCTGGTCTAAAGTAGTGCACTACATTAGGAATGGACCCTGGTCTAAAGTAGTGCACTACATTAAGAATGGACCCTGGTCTAAAGTAGTGCACTACATTATGAATGGACCCTGGTCTAAAGTAGTGCACTACATTAGGAATGGACCCTGGTCTAAAGTAGTGCACTACATTATGAATGGACCCTGGTCTAAAGTAGTGCACTACATTAGGAATGGATCCTGGTCTAAAGTAGTGCACTACATTAGGAATGGACCCTGGTCTAAAGTAGTGCACTACATTAGGAATGGACCCTGGTCTAAAGTAGTGCACTACATTAGGAATGGATCCTGGTCTAAAGTAGTGCACTACATTAGGAATGGACCCTGGTCTAAAGTAGTGCACTACATTATGAATGGACCCTGGTCTAAAGTAGTGCACTACATTAAGAATGGACCCTGGTCTAAAGTAGTGCACTACATTAGGAATGGACCCTGGTCTAAAGTAGTGCACTACATTAGGAATGGACCCTGGTCTAAAGTAGTGCACTACATTATGAATGGACCCTGGTCTAAAGTAGTGCACTACATTATGAATGGACCCTGGTCTAAAGTAGTGCACTACATTAGAATGGACCCTGGTCTAAAGTAGTGCACTACATTAGGACTAGACCCTGGTCTAAAGTAGTGCACTACATTAGGAATGGACCCTGGTCTAAAGTAATGCACTACATTATGAATGGACCCTGATCTAAAGTAGTGCACTACGTTATGAATGGTCCCTGGTCTAAAGTAGTGCACTACATTAGGTCTAAAGTAGTGCACTACATTAGGAACGGATCCTGGTCTAAAGTAGTGCACTACATTATGAATGGACCCTGGTCTAAAGTAGTGCACTACATTAGGAATGGGGTGCCATTTGTAATGCATCCACAGTGTCACATTTTTACTGTTCCTCACAGGTCATTGTGACCCTCTGGTGACCATTTTTCCTTTTAGTTGCAATGTTGATGGTGTGACATATTGAGTTAGCCAGGGTGCGATATGACTTTACACTTGCCCTTGCTGTAACATTGTGCTGTGCTGTGTACAGTGTGTCCCTCCCATCTCCCTGTTCCAGCAGGCATACAGCTCCCGGGCTACATCTCAAGTGGTACCCTATTCCCTACATAGTGCACTACTTTTGACCAAAACCCTATGGGATAACCTATGGGTCTTGGGCAAAAGTAGTGCACTATATAATAGGTTACCATTTGGGACATAACCGTGCTTTCCAATGCTTCCCCCGCCATGCCCGCTAAAATATGTTAATTGAGTTAAGGACTGTGTTTGGAGCACACTAACGCTTCAACATGCTGTCTTGTGCTGTTCGTTAGGATATTAAGATCTCATGTTTTAAAGGACTGTTTGATGAAAGGATTGTCTCCAACCGGCTCAAAGTTCAGAACTAAAAGGGAGACAAAGTGGAGATGAGGAATAACAAAATATATTTATTAACTAAAGTAAACTAAATACAATTAACAATGGTGTGTGTAGTCAGTAGTGTGAGTGTTTGCGTGCATAAATGTGATAATGAGGGGTGTTGAAAGGTACCAAAGCAAGCAAGCAAGCAAACAACCACAACCACAACCACAACCACAACCACAACCACAATCACAACCACACTCCATCAGTGTGTCTGCATGGAGAGCATCTCCCCAATGAATGGGGAAGTGGTGTATTTATCCTGGGACACACCCAGGCCCAGGTGTGTCCCATTTCGACCCTCCCAGCCCCGCCCACCGACATCCTAATATGGAAAACAAGAGCAAAGGGAAAGAATACGGCAGACAGAGTGGGAGGGTCGTCACAGGATGATAACACACACAGACAGAGTGGGAGGGTCGTCACAGGATGATAACACACACAGACAGAGTGGGAGGGGCGTCACAGGATGATAACACACACAGACAGAGTGGGAGGGGCGTCACAGGATGATACACACACAGACAGAGTGGGAGGGGCGTCACAGGATGATAACACACACAGACAGAGTGGGAGGGGCGTCACAGGATGATAACACACACAGACAGAGTGGGAGGATGGGTGGGAGGGGCGTCACAGGATGATAACACACACAGACAGAGTGGGAGGGGCGTCACAGGATGATAACACACACAGACAGAGTGGGAGGGGCGTCACAGGATGATAACACACACAGACAGAGTGGGAGGGGCGTCACAGGATGATAACACACGAAAGAAACATGTCGTAAAGAGTCTTTCATCTTTTTTGCCATTATTGTCTGTAAATGTTGAAAGGTTCATGTTTGAAATCAAAAGCTAAAATGAATTAATAGATTTATTCAGGTGACATAATGTATGGTTAGTTTATATAGAAACCAATGCAGTCAGTGAATCTTTGAGGGGGATGCCATATGGTAATTGCATGAGCCATGACTTAAAAGACTCCAAGCACAGTGGTCATCATTTAGGTTTTTATTGTGACATCAGGTGTTATAAGTATTGAACTTTACATAATAACTTGTAGTGATGACAAGCAAACCATAAAGGACTTGACAGAACTTGAGAAATTGAGCTGAGTGTTGTTGTTTAAAAGAAAAACCTTATGAACAAAGTTTTTGCTTTTTAACAAAACAATTTTCCACATGCTCGGGGCGTTGTTATCCTGATAATAATTATAAAGGAAAGGAGACAGAAAAGGAAACCTTTTGAAGTACGGAAAAGGAACAATATAGAAAAATATTATTTCAATATCTTGGTTCACTGGAAGGATATGAGTTATCAGCAAGTCATCTTTGGGAAATATGAACACATTGAAGTTATGAGCCAAAAATACAAAAGACCTAAAAACAAAAATCTATCAAAGAGGTGAGATTCATTTCTATATCAGGTGAAAAACAGAGTTTATCTAAAGCACCATGAATATCAATGATATAGGATTGGGGAACATTAAAGACAGTATTAGCTCCTTTAAAGTCAACTGTACTCTTAGGCAGTTAGCTCTTAGCAGCCCCCCTCCCTCATAAATAAGTAAAAATAACTCACTTGCCTTTCGTGAACAAACACCTAGCACTTTTTTTCCCCTACTAGCTCTGACTTTGCTGATAGCTACTTTATTCAGGGAAAATGTACTTTACTATGACTGAGATATGTGGTTGTCTCACCTCGCTATCTTAAGATGGATCCACTAACTGTAAGTCTCTCTGGATAGCGTCTGGTAAAAGTCTAACGCTTGTCGTCCGGGGAAGGAGAGGAGGACCAAGGTGCAGCGTGGGAAGTGTTCATATTATTTAATGAAATATGCAACACTAGACAAAACAACAAACACGACAAAACAAACAGTCCTGAAAGGTAAAACACTAAACAGAAAACAACCACCCACAAAACACAATGGAAAACAGGCTACCTAAATATGGTTCTCAATCAGGGACAACGATTGACAGCTGCCTTTGATTGAGAACCATACCAGGCCAAACACAGAAATAGAAAATCATAGACTAACATAGACAACCCACCCAACCCACTCACGGCCTGACCATACTAAAACAAAAGACAAAACAAAGGAACTAAGGTCAGAACGTGACAAAAAGACTAAAACGGAAAGAGTGTTTGAACCGTTATAGTAGATTTCCACTCTGAACTTCAGCGCTGCTCCATGCTGAGAAGAGAAACACTGTTCTAGACTAGAGAACTTCCCTCCCTGGACCAACTCAAATAATTACTAGACAGTTTAAACCGCTAGAGTTCCTCTCTAGGTTTATTCCTAGAAAGTCCTTCCTTCTAGGGAGTTCTTCCTGTCCATTGTGCTTCTGCTTTGCTTACTCTTTGGGGTCTATTCCGAGAAACTGCAAAGCACTTTGTGACAACTGCTGAAATAAAACGTTATGTGATTGATAGAATTTACACTATATCCTTGTATTTCTCCACAGCTTCTTCCTTCATTGAATACGGCAGGGATTAGGGCAGGGATAAGGGTTGCATTCCCAAATGGCACCCTATTCCCTGTACAGTGCACTACTTAGGGACCTAGTCAAAAGTAGTGCACTATATAGGGATTAGGGTGCTCTTTGGGACAATGAAATTATCCCTGCTCCAGACAAGAACCTGAACTCATGCTAATCTCTGACACAGCAGGTTTTTGATGGCTCTGTAAAAACGGAACATCATTGCTTAAGGCAAGGTGACAGCAGGGATAATTATTATCCATAATTCATGTTAAATACCTCAATCCCAGAGGGACAGGAAATGGGGGAGGGGGTGTCCTTGCTTATTTCCAAACCCCCTCTAGTCTAACCTTCTCAGGTCTCAGGTGGTCAAGTGCAGAGAGCAATTGTAATTGATACCGAATGTGATATTTTCCAATGCATCCTTGTAATAAAAGAATATGCACAAAGCATCCAGTTGGTTATTTACTGTAGATATACATAGTAGTAGAATAGTACTGTATGCGTGCAGTCCCAGTTCTGGCTCCGATAGAATATGCTGCCTGACATGTATTTATTTTGTATAAAAGAATGACGTGTTGTCATATGACACCGTGGCAGAGGAAAGATGGAGGAGGTTACATCGTTGAATGATTCCAAAAGCATGACGTGTTGTCATATGACACCGTGGCAGAGGGAAGATGGAGGAGGTTACATCGTTGAATGAATGTTGACACCGTGGCAGAGGGAAGATGGAGGAGGTTACATCGTTGAATGATTCCAAAAGCATGACGTGGTGTCGTATGACACCGTGGCAGAGGGAAGATGGAGGAGGTTACATCGTTGAATGATTCCAAAAGCATGACATGTTTGAGCACGTCTGTCATGGATAAACAATAGAATATAATTCATACATCCCCTTTCTGTGATGCATATATACATTTGGAAACGTTATGTAGACATACAATAGCTAAGTGAATTGCATTTAGGATGTTGCAGTGCAATCAGATCCATATTTGCGTGACTGTGACGTACATTAGACACAGTTTACCCTGCTGCCTGAGGCGCGGGGGTATGCAGATTAACATAGTTAAAAGGCCACATAACCAGGGGGGCAGAATAAGGGCTGGTAAATGTTGATTAAACTGTACAACTCCCACCAAATTTACGAGGACTAATATTTTTACTTTATTACCTTATAGAATTTGTACAGGCCTTTATCTAGTTACAGGGCCGGTTGTCTTAAGACAGAGTAGAGCACGTAGGCTTGTGAATCAGACGGTAATTGATGTCTCTTTTTACCTTGACATTTTGGCCACCTCATTTTAATGCTGATTGAAATTACCCTCGTTGTCAATTTCTCCCTTTTCACTTTGTGTCATTCTGGAACTGTGGGGTCTAATGTAGATCTGGTTGGATGAGGAGTAAGTTTTCAACTACTTAGATCTCATGTTTGACATTAGTGAAATGATCGTATTACCTTATTCCCTAGATATAAATCTAGACATGTACATTTGAGTTGTTATACATGTAGGTATAACCATAACTACCATAATCAACTAATTCAAATATATCAGAAAGACAAATATATATAAATATATATATATATAAATATAGCTCTTAATGTCAAGCTCTATTTCATCATACCTCCACATGAATGTGTATCCACAATATTAACCTTGTATCCACATTAACCTTGTCTCCACAATACAACATGAATGTACATGAGGCGTGGAGAATGCAGAATGTCTGTGGTGGAGCATTGTGTGAGCCTGGACTCATAAGTCAGAGAACCACATTTCATACAACAATCTAATTGTATCAGTATCCAGGAGGGATTGGAGCTTTCCTCCCAGGGCTCCATGCTAGTTGATTGTGTGTGCATAACTAGAGGTTCCATTAGCAAGACGTAGAGTCAGCAAACACTCCTGTCGTCCTCCACAGACTCTCCCATCCAAAACACAGCAGTCACAGTCAGAGAGAGATAAAGAGCATTACAAATGAACTGATCTGATTCTCTAATGCCTAATGTTATTCTGTAAATATGTTTGCTATTGTGAACATAATCTATTATTCACTTATTTGGTCTTATGAAAAATAATATGTAATTTATATATATACTTTTTTTCAATGTTTATTTATGGTGAAATTTGAAATCATATCGCCAAGTCCTCTGTTAATGAGATATGCATGAATATAGAAATGTATGTGGGTTTAAACTAACCAGAATGGCAGAAACACACCATATTTATGTTAACAATAGTCTCCTATAACATTCTATTTTACATGTCTTTCCTTTAGGAATTCCCTGGGTTCTGTTGTAAGACTCCACGTCACAGGCATTTTAGAAGGGAGGCAATCCAACGGTCTGAATTCAAATAGAGGGAATTGTAATGAATATCAATCAGACTATGAATAAGTTCACAGTACACCAAGATATTAAGGTTAAAGAACCGGGGAGGGAAAAAAAAGGTGACGATAATTTGCAAACTGATACATTTTCTGCAGTCTAGATAAACAGGACCAGGAAAGGCCTGTTACAGATTCAATTGAGAAGATGAACATGTCTTCCAGGAGCACCCTTGTAAAAGAATCCTGTTTGCCAATACGTGACTGCATTCTAGGAGCATCACTGCAGCAACCATACTCATTCCTGGTTCACTGGGTTATATTTCTGTTATATTTCTGTCTGCATGGGGCTTCCAGGGACGTCCTGGGGCCTAGGATGTACTTTACCCAGGTCTGGGTAATGGTACGTACAACCCTGGCAACAATAACACATAATTAGCTGTTAATATATCTTTAAAATGTGATATTAAGTGCTATGTTGAGGTTCATCAATGTAAGGATAAGCAGCATTTAACTACCATCATACATATTGCCCATTCACCATTATACTAAACATCTCTACATGGGCAAATCCCAATATGTTGGATGATGAAATTACCTCGTAAAATAATCTTATTAGCAATAATATAATGACTAAAGCTTTTCCCCTGCATGCCATCATGATTATACAGTATTTACCCTCTGGCTAATTGCAAATGAAGTGCTCTGACAACATTACAGTGAACTTTGCATTGTACTCAATGATGACTTACAAATAAAATGGTCGACCTTGTGCTTGGGGAAAACACACATTTGCAGCCTGGAGAGTAAAACTTAAGGCAAGAGCTTAGTTTATTATTGTTGTGGTACGTTGTCATAAAAGTCTGGGGAAATGGCAGATTTTAGAGTCACTTGACAGATTTAGCTTTGCTTATAAGAGATATTCATATTTTTTTTATTCAATCACAAGAGGGAAGAAATTGTGCAGCAACTGTACATGGGAAATATTGTATTATCAGTAGTTTCATTTGATTTGACCATTGATAGCGTAGTAATATATTAGTTGGTATCATATCATGGTGACTTTATACCTCATTCATTCAAGATCAATGAGTCCCTTCTATGTCTGTTAAAAGCCAGGACCAAAACCAAGTCCTGCAGATTTAAAATGTCATATTTACTAAATCCCCCAGCATTACTGTCAATCCGGTAATTGATTTGAGATTGGTCTCCATTTTATTTGTTACTGTCCTTGACACTGGGTATATGGTAGTGGGCATTAATTGGAATGCTTACAGGCTCCCAATTCTGTGCATCTGTCTGTTATGATAATATGTCAACACATCTTTCAACTGTTGTTACACATTGAGATTGAAGTGATTCATTATACTATTGTTGCTATTCACTCTGGGCCCTTCATTGATTAATTATAATATTGTTGCTATTCACTCTGGGCCCTTCAGTGATTCATTATAATATTGTTGCTATTCACTCTGGGCCCTTCAGTGATTCATTATAATATTGTTGCTATTCACTCTGGGCCCTTCAGTGATTCATTATAATATTGTTGCTATTCACTCTGGGCCCTTCAGTGATTCATTATAATACTGTTGCTATTCACTCTGGGCCCTTCAGTGATTCATTATAATATTGTTGCTTTTTACTCGGGGTACTTCAGTGATTCATTATAATATTGTTGCTATTCACTCTGGGCCCTTCAGTGATTCATTATAATATTGTTGCTATTCACTCTGGGCCCTTCAGTGATTCATTATAATATTGTTGCTATTCACTCTGGGCCCTTCAGTGATTCATTATAATACTGTTGCTATTCACTCTGGGCCCTTCAGTGATTCATTATAATATTGTTGCTATTCATCTGGGCCCTTCAGTGATTCATTATAATATTGTTGCTTTTTACTCGGGTACTTCAGTGATTCATTATAATATTGTTGCTATTCACTCTGGGCCCTTCAGTGATTCATTATAATATTGTTGCTATTCATCTGGGCCCTTCAGTGATTCATTATAATATTGTTGCTATTCACTCAGGGCCCTTCAGTGATTCATTATAATATTGTTGCTATTCATCTGGGCCCTTCAGTGATTCATTATAATATTGTTGCTATTCACTCTGGGCCCTTCAGTGATTCATTATAATATTGTTGCTATTCACTCTGGGCCCTTCAGTGATTCATTATAATATTGTTGCTTTTTACTCTGGGCCCTTCATTAACCTGGTACTTTGTCTGAAATGGCTCCATAATGGCTCCATAATGAAGGGTTACCTAACAAATCCCTTTGCCACGTGTAGAGGACATTTGATCCATCCACTTGTATTACTCTATTGGAAACACATCTAACATTTTGTATGAGCTGCTGGACTGCAACAGAGCTGTTGTACAAGGCATACACTATGATGGAACATGTTTTATGATTTGGAAGGATGATGATAGTGGGAGGCATGTGGATAAATGTTTGTTTTACTCTGTTATATATTCTCATGAAGACACATGAAGGTCAATATCTCTCTTTCTAACGAAGATCCCCAATGCTATGGGAATTAGAAAGATGGCCTGTGTTAGAAGCAAAAGGGCAACTCGTTAATCTAGGACCTTACCGGGAGGGAAAACTGTGTTCAAAATGGCACCCTATTCCCTACATTCTACAAAATGGCACCCTATTCCCTATGGGCCCTGGTCAAAAGAAATGCCCTATAGAGGGAATAGGGTGCTATTTGGGATGGAGATAACTATATTGGAAAAATAAAATGTCTTTCACAATGCCTCAAAATAGAATCCTATTTCCTAGCCTCTGGCAGGGCAGGGGAAGGAGGGGCAGGTGTGCTGCATATCATGTTTTTACAGTATATATAGGTCATTTAAGAGGGAGACTTTTATCTCTTGTAATATTGTAGTGAATACTCTTTTATTGAAACATATGACATTACTCTTTCTGTGTGGTAGCTCTAAAATATTGTGTTGTGTTCAACTGTTTAGTGTAGCATCCATGGATTCGAACATCGATTGCATTTTATGTTTAGTTTGCATGTTGTTGTCGGAATTTACTAGGTGACGAATGGAGGAAGACTGTCCTGGACGGAACTGGAAGGGGACTGGATGGGGACTGGAGGGGTGGTGGAGGGGAACTGGATGGGGACTGGAGGGGAACTGGATGGGGACTGGAGGGGAGGTGGAGGGGAACTGGATGGGGACTGGAGGGGAGGTGGAGGGGGACTGGATGGGGACTGGGGAACTGGGGACTGGGGGAGGTGGAGGGGGACTGGATGGGGACTGGATGGGGACTGGAGGGGAGGTGGAGGGGAACTGGATGGGGACTGGAGGGGAGGTGGAGGGGTGGATGGTCAAAAGTAGTGCACTATGTAGGGAATAT
The DNA here is from genome assembly GCF_036934945.1 of Oncorhynchus masou masou. Lineage (NCBI taxonomy): Eukaryota > Metazoa > Chordata > Actinopteri > Salmoniformes > Salmonidae > Oncorhynchus > Oncorhynchus masou. The sequence continues at coordinate 14,009,045 of NC_088235.1, forward strand.
GGTGCCATTTGGGATGCACCCCGGGAGACTAATAAACATGAACCAGGCCTAACCCGAAACCCCCTTCACACACTGGCCCATGCCCACTTCTGCTGGATCTGGGGGTCATGGATGGGCCTCCAGCCATCGGACGACCCACAAACAGGATGTCATTACAACCACTTCTGGTTGTTAGCCGGTTGTATTGACTTCATATTAACCAGTTTCGCCAGGTGCTACTAATCATACTTAACCCTTGAGTGAACACGGATGATTCAGTTGATACATTTTCTTGGAACGGTACATTGTTGGATTTCCCATTAAATATGAAAATTATTTAGCTTTGAAGAGACACACATAATGTCATGGCATTTTACTTCCGGAGAACGTTGTAGTACACTATTGTTAATTGCAAACCACAGAAATGGTGAACTTGGTCTTGCCCTTTTATAAGGACACAGACAGACTATTCATTATCTATAATTTGATGATGTAATAATCATCCATTATTTAAAAACCATGAAGGTTAGATTCAAATGTATAATTTTCTTGCCAAAGCGTGAAACCATGACTGCGTCTGAAATCCCCTTTAAAGTGCATTTACCAGAGTCCTATTGGCCCTGGTCAAAACAAGTAAGTGCACTATAGGGAAAGGGGTGCATCAGTGCGGTAGTGCTTCTATTAAGTGAAATATGGTAATCATGTGATTTAGAGCTGTGAGTTATTGGTACCATTTGAATTAATTGTTTGTGTGCTCCGATAGTTGCAGGTATGACTGGAGAATGCACCTACGCCTGTTTCCTACAAAATGGTGGTGCATTTTCTGTTCTGATGAGAGAATGGAAAGACGGGGAGAATCTCAAATGGTTTTACTCAATGCCTCGTGTCCTCTCATCTCCTCCTTTTGAAAAAGGTCACAGGTAATCAATGATAGGAGTCTAGGAGTGTGCTTGAATGAAATGAGACTTTCCTTCTCAACTAGCTCATCATCGGTCATATGACATTTACAGAGAAGGAAACCCATAATACATGTGTAAAGTGGTCAGAATAAATGCAGCTAGTTGTGCTAGACATTTCATAGATAAAAGGATAAGTAGTGTATCATTTCTAAATGTGTGCCTGCATTTTTCCTCTGATTAAACAACAGCTGATTCAAAGGGGGTGTGGCAAATTTCCAAAGTCTTCTGTGGAGGATATGAGTACAGTACACTTCAGTGTCCACAGATGGGGTAATGGAGGACGGGAGCAAACTCCCCTGTTCGCCTACTAACCAATTTACTCTTCTTGACCACTTGGCCACTTATTGGTTTCCAGGTCACGGAGGAGAGGAGGACAGACTTTTCCCCAATTGAGAATCTACCCTTGATTCCTTGCTTCCTCACTCCTTGCCTCCTCTTCAACAGGACGGCAGGGTAGCCTAGTGGTTAGAAAGTTGGACTAGTAACCGGAAGGTTTCAAGTTCAAACCCCCGAGCTGACAAGGTACAAACCTGAACAGGCAGTTAACCCACTGTTCCTAGGCCGTCATTGAAAATAAGAATTTGTTCTTAAATGACTTGCCTAGTTAAATAAAGATAAAATAAAATAAAAAAACTCCCATTGGATTAAAATGTCAGGGATCCCTTCCCTAAAACCCTTCTCATCCAATGGGTTTTGAGAAGGAGGTGAGGAGACAGGACGTGAGGAAACCAAGAATTGAAATTGAGATTCTCCAAGAGACAGATGCTGTTTATTCAAATCAGCTTGTTTGGTGGCTGAGTGGACTAGGAGACGGCTGGTTTGGTGGCTGAGTGGACTAGGAGACAGCTGGTTTGGTGGCTGAGTGGACTAGGAGACGGCTGGTTTGGTGGCTGAGTGGACTAGGAGATGGCTGGTTTGGTGGCTGAGTGGACTAGGAGACGGCTGGTTTGGTGGCTGAGTGGACTAGGAGACGGCTGGTTTGGTGGCTGAGTGGACTAGGAGACGGCTGGTTTGGTGGCTGAGTGGACTAGGAGACGGCTGGTTTGGTGGCTGAGTGGACTAGGAGGTGGCTGAGTGGACTAGGAGATGGCTGGTTTGGTGGCTGAGTGGACTAGGAGACGGCTGGTTTGGTGGCTGAGTGGACTAGGAGACGGCTGGTTTGGTGGCTGAGTGGACTAGGAGACGGCTGGTTTGGTGGCTGAGTGGACTAGGAGACGGCTGGTTTGGTGGCTGAGTGGACTAGGAGACGGCTGGTTTGGTGGCTGAGTGGACTAGGAGACAGCCAGTAAAGGTAATCCTTGTGTTTTTATTGGGGCTTGATTATTTATTACATTCATACACACTAACTACCTTTTTAGCGTCTATTCATGAAGGTATCTTTTGTTAAGAGCCCCGATGCTTGTCCTGAACACCACTTGAGGGACGGTTTTGGAATCATAAGAAACATATCTTTCATATCAGAGAGAAATAATCAGCATCAAAAAATGCTGAATTACTGCACATCTTTATAGAGTTAGGGTTAGTGTTCCCACACGGCCATATCTCCATGTTACAGCACTTGTATAGGCAAGACATACTGAAGATAGAGGCGACCACCTGTGCTAATTAGCTATCTAGTGTGCGCGAACACCTGTGTGTAAGCGTAACTAGGGAGGAAGTGTAGTTTGTTGGCTGGAGACACAGCCGTATGGATCTGTGCAAACCTGCTACAGTAAGTGTACCTTATTTATTTGAAAGCTTATTTCTCGCTCATATGACATTTAAATTCCATATGTTTCGAAAACAATGATTTGTTGATGTTTCTCAGTGTTAAAACAGAGTGTTGGGATTGTAATTCACATGGTTCCACCAGTAAATGATGCTTATAGCCCAGAACCCTTGAGATGAGGCAGAATACCTTATTTAATGCTGTGTGTTCTTGAGAGCAAATTTATTACGTGAAGAACCATGCAGAGACTAGTGCCATTTTTTTGGACAAACACACGTGAGTTTCCATGTTTCAGGATTTATTACAGAATAAATATGTATTGATCATAAACATAGTGTATTTATTTCATACATGATTCTTTATTTAAACCTAGATTAGCTAACATTTCAGCACGGTCCTTCAAGGTTACCATGAGAATGAAATTGAGTAGCCCCCATACTGCACCACAGAACTGTGTGTCACAAATGGCACCATGTTCCCTATGTAGTGCACTACTTTACCATAGTGCATTACTTTCGACCAGAGTCCTGCATGTGTACGGCAAGGGTAGGCAACCCTATTCCTGGAGGGCCGCAAGTTCTTCCAACTAGGCACCACCCCTGACCATCTGAGATAATTGATCAGTTCAGTGATGGCCAAAATTCAACACACTTGGTCTTCCAGGTTGGTGTGCAATACCAAAGTTGAAAACGTGTTTCCTTTCACAGATATGACAGTTTTAAAGATGATCTGGGCCTGGGTTGATCTCAGGCATGACCTTCTCATCCACTGTGTTCAAAGACCACTGCAAGGTGAAAGCATGATTGTTTCTGACAGACCAACGGATCTGACCTTTATAGGTCTTGACCCTGGCTGGATTGGGTTGTGTTGTTTTGTTTGGGCTATGTCTGATCTGATGAATGACAATATTGATAGATTCACTATTAATTTAATTGAATAGATATTGCTATATTACATTTGCCAAAGTTTTGGTCTTATCATAAATGCTTGGACATTTGAGATCATTTTTTGCATGAATCTCCTTGCCGATATTGCTGAAAATATATTATATTGTTTGCAAAACTGTAATGCGCTCAATATCTACTCCTGTGTCTTATTCGAATCAGTATAATTTCCTATAGCCAACTTTGCTTTTAGGCTCTCTCATATCCATGACTTTGTTATTCCGATATTCTCATCATGGGCTCAGAGAAACACCTGCTGCTCGAGCCCTGATAGCGCGCTAAGCGTCAGGTTTCCGTAGCAACAGGTCCTTCACCGAGGCTTCCGGTGTTGTCTCACATGTCCAAAGAAAACATTGTAGCTATCCTTTTTAAATTGGAAACATATGACTCCATGTACTTTTGCAACTAACCATCATTCGAAGTGTGCTGCTGCAACATGTTCAACTGAGGGTGAGCATACACGTATGTGATAATTCTGTATTGAACGACACGCGAACCTAAATTGGTGAGCAGGGAGCTCGAACATAGAGGCGCCAGCAGCAGATGGCCCTGTGTGTAGTCAGATTATATCCTAGTTAAACCCAGGGCCTTGAGCATTTCTAGAGCGGGGGCAGACGTGGTGGCTGTTGCTGAAATAGTCTACGGTTACTTTGTGTACATTATAATTGCGAATAAATGAATGCATGTAGCCAGGCATTATCATGGCCGTGCCGTAATTGCCTCCACTCGCCATAGGCTATAGTTGGTGATTGGAGAATAGCAATTATGTCCTCCTTGTGCGAACGGAGACGACGTCGGAGTTTAATAAAAATGTATTGGCTACCAAATTCATCTTACGAGTGGTAAAATATAATGTGTTATTAACTGTAGAAAACAAACGCATTCTTGACATTGTCTAAGTCTACAGAATGGGAGCGCCTGTGACTCATTAAATTCTCCACAGTCTATTCTAGAGACGATGGTACTATACGCCGTTGGCACTTTACATTTATCACCAGAGAACACACCAGTATCCACCAATAATTCGATCATCAGACCTATGTATGAACTGTGTGAATGACACATGCCATGGACAAGGTTGGTCTTTGATTCCTACGTTTTCATAGAGGGATGTCATAAGCAAATCAAATCATGTCAAGTAGAGGTACAGGTTCCTGGATGTGGATCTTGATCTTGCACTTCTTATTAATAGCCTACACACGTAGCATACAGTATGGTCTCATACACTGTAATTAAAGCAGTCAATTAGAGGTATAAACGATAGAATGAAAGCCTGTAATAAGTCAATGCTTTTGGGTGGTTTAAGAAATAATCATCAGGATTTATGGGTGTTCCAGATAATTGGATTGATCCGGGAGATCGATAGTGAAATTATATAAATGCATCCCAAATTCTATCCCCTGTGTAGTGCACCATTAACCAGAGCCCTATGGGATACCCAATGCGTCCTCGTCAAAAGTAGTGCACTATAGAGGGAATAGGTAGCCATTTGGGACAGAAGCTATATACATGTCTATTTAACAGCTTCTTCATCATCATATTCCTCAGTGCTCTGCATTGACCTGCAACCTTTCTGCTGGAAATGGAGGGAGGAGAGGGAAAGAACGTGCAGGAGGCCTTTGAGTGTACAGTGTGTGTGCCTGTGTGAATCCATAGGCCTGTAACACACTTGCAAATCATGGTCATTTATTTTGCTGATCCTTAGTGAGACTCTTCCTTGCTTTTCATACGTGACGAATGCAACTGTCAGCAAACCGACAAGTCAATAAGTGTTTTGATGTCAGTGTTCAGAGAGACAATTCCTCCTCAACAAGTGATTTATGTGATCGGGAGCTTGCCAGTGTGAAATGCAAGATTGTATTACTGTTACTGGCTGACCTTATATCAAACAAAACAAAACAGCTGGTTGATTTGTCAGACATTTATTTGGGTTGGCTTCTTTGGCTGACTGACTGGCTGGCTGACTGGATGGAGTGTGACCTCTGACTGACTGACTGGCTGGCTGACTGGCTGACTGGATGGAGTGTGACCTCTGACTGACTGGCTGGCTGACTGGATGGAGTGTGACCTCTGACTGACTGACTGGCTGGCTGACTGGCTGACTGGATGGAGTGTGACCTCTGACTGACTGGCTGGCTGACTGGAATGGAGTGTGACCTCTGACTGACTGGCTGGCTGACTGGCTGATTGGATGGAGTGTGACCTCTGACTAAACCAGGCATCACGTCTCATTCCTAGAAAAAGGTTTGTTGGGACTCCTTTGTCCAGAGGGGGAAGCTCATCAGACCTGAGACATCTTGCAGCATTCCTCATCCTTTTTTCTTCATTTTTAAAATTGCTTCCTGGCTACACAAATACAGAATGAATTGTGATTGATCTACATTCCATTATTGATAAGCTTCAGGTTTACAACTATCCCTGATTTTCAGTCCCTACACAGCTCTTGACTACTAATCAGATGTGTGGGTTGTTGGTGATAATTAGTAGGCCTACATTATTTAATTGTTTCATTTTCTGGCGTGTGACCTCTATGACTGACTGTAGTGGGACAAAACCAGGCATCACGTCTCATTCCTGGAAAAAGGTTTGTTGTGACTCCTTTGCCCAGAGGGAGCAGCTCATCAGACCTGAGGGAGATCTTGTCCCCAGGCAAGAAAGCTACAGACTTCTTTCTTTCTTTGAATTCAGTTATTCCTCTATTTCGCATGGGAAACAATGCATCTTTGGAAAATAATTTCCAAGAGGGTAAAACATTTTTAGTGTTAACTTAAATGACTAAAACCAGATGGAGCAATATGTTTTTAAACAAGATAATCTTTGACAACTAATCGAAATAAAAACTAGGCAGGGAGAATCTAAAATTCCAAAAATGTCATGGCATGGGGCACCTATTGATTTGTTATGTTTGAGTCAGTCAGATAGCATAAGGTAAAAAGGTACAAATTAAAATAAGAACAAGGCACAAGCCATGACAAAATGTGTAGATCTGCAGGAAATGTTCTTTCAAACTTAAACAGGTTCTCTCTGCCTCATGGCAAAATGTGTAGATCTGCAGGAAATGTTCTTTCAAACTTTAACAGGTTCTCTCTGCCTCATGGCAAAATGTGTAGATCTGCAGGAAATGTTCTTTCAAACTTTAACAGGTTCTCTCTGCCTCATGGCAAAATGTGTAGATCTGCAGGAAATGTTCTTTCAAACTTTAACAGGTTCTCTCTGCCTCATGGCAAAATGTGTAGATTTGCAGGAAATTAGCTAACTTTTCCACCGTTGGGGAAACACTGGAATTGCTTATTTTTCCTGAATTTGTTTACCATTGACATGACATTTATTCACAATATAGCTCAGCCTGTATTTTGACAACCAATCAAATGTTTGGGATTCATTTTTTGACCTATTTCATTGGTTTATTTTTTCTGTGGTACACCAGTGGAGGGATTCCACTGATTTACAGTCACAATATTGATCTACAGTATTAGCTTGCAACATGTTTTACATTCCCCCCCCCATGTTTTAACTAATGTTAAACCTCAATATTTTGTGGTGTACATTTTCTCTCACTTCCATTAGATCACAGCTTACATCATGTCTCGTCCTCAGCATCTGGAAGATATTCTCATGTCTAAACCCTTTGGAAGAACTGATACAGGCAATTCTATTTCCATGTGATAAATTAGCACAAGCAAGTGTCTCTTGCGAGCAAGGGATGGGGAAAGAGAAATGGAGAGAAAGGAAAGAAAATAAAGAATAGGAGAGAGAGATTTACCAATACTGTGTTATTGATCCGTTGGCCTCAGCACACGTGTGATTGTCATCCTATTATCCATGCTGCGCCAAGCTGACACCGAGCACGACAGGAGTGTCTCTGTGAGACCATTAGATGCCCCTCTTCACCCCCCCTCCCTCCCTCAGCCTCTCCTCGTTAACTCCTCTCTCCCATGAGTCATCCAATGTCATCCTGATTAGAGCTGGGTGATATGGACACTAAATACACATCGTGAGAAATGTAACTATTTTGCTGGATAACAATGAATACAACATAAAGAAATGTAATGGATAAGTGCAACCACTTTACATTAGTGATGGGGCTCTAGACACGTTGTTTTCCAGTGCCAACTAAGACAACTGAGATGGAGATTTAAAAAATGAAGCTAACAAATCCGGGGAATATATGATTGATATGTTGATGTACAAAATGTAAAAATAGGATCCAGGGGCCTCATGTACACTGCATGAGTATGTGGACAGCTGCTCATCAAACATCTCATTCCAAAATGATGGGCATTAATATGGAGTTGGTCCCCCCTTTGCTGCTATAAGTCTCCACTCTTCTGGGAAGGCTTTCCACTATATGTTGGAACATTGCTGCAGGGACTTGCTTCCATTCAGCCACAAGCATTAGTGAGGTCGGGCACTGATGTTGTGCGATTAGGCCTGGCTCGCATTCGGTGCTCCAATTAATCCCAAAGGTGTTTGATGGAGTTGAGGTCAGCCGTGCAGACCAGGCAAGTTCTTACACACTGATCTTGACAAACCATTTCTGTATGGACCTGGCTTTGTGCTTGGGGGCGTTGTCATGCTGAAACAGGAAAGAGCCTTCCCCAAACTGTCGCCACAAATTTAGAAGCACAGAATTGTCTAGAATGTCATTGTAGTATGCTGTAGTGTTAAGATTTCCCTTCACAGGATCTCAGAGGCCTAGCCCAAACCATGAAAACTGCCCCGGGCCTTTTTTTCCTCCTCCACCAAACTTTACAGTGACAATATGCATCCGCCAAACCCAGATTCGTCCGTCGGCCTGCCAGATGGTGAAGCGTGATTCATCACTCCTGATAACAAGTTTCCACTGCACCAGAATCCAATGGTGGCGAGCTTTATATCACTCCAGCCGACACTTGACATTGCGCATGGTGATCTTCGGGTTTTATGTGTCTGCTCAGCCATGTAAACCCATTTCATGAAGCTCCCAACGAACAGTTATTGTGCTGACGTTGCTTCCAGAGACCGTTTGGAACTCGGTAGTGAGTGTTGCAACCGAGGACAATGGTTTTTACATGCTACGCGCTACAACGGGTTGAGCTCTAGTAGGGCAGAAATTTGATGAACTGACTTGTTTGAAAGGTGGCATCCTATAATGGTGTCACATTGAAAGTCACTGAGCTCTTCAGTAAGGCCGTTCTACTGCCAATGTTTGTCTATGGAGATTGCATGGCGGTGTATTTCCATTGTGAATTCATGCAACATATCTTGACAGGCTATATATATAATTTGACCACATCAGTGCATTTGTTACGATAATAATCCATATAAAGTACAGTAATTTCTTAAGTTAAAGGTACGTGTGAAAGTGTAACCATTGTTTCACTGAGATAATGGGAAATCGAATGAGATGGCAGATCTTGCTCTGTTGGAAAATTTGGCAAACGCTGCATTTTGCAGAGAGTGCATTTTTAGAGACGGGTGGGACAGATTGGTTTTGGAAATGATATCTGATGAACCAATCTTAAGAATCTTTGTGAGGATTTAAGACCTTCTTTAGAAAGGCGAACTCATGCCGTTTCGGTGAACATCAAAGTGCTATCCACCCTTTGGTTTTTGGCAACGGGCACTTTTCAGCTGGAGCTTGCTGATCGGCATCTCACATCCCCCGATGTGCCAATGTTTTATGTTCTGGATGCAAAATGAACTGAGAACATTTCCATACACCATCAGGGAAAACCTAGTCAGTTGTATAACTGAATGCATTCAACTGTAATGTGTCTTCCCTCTGGGGGGGGGGCTGGCTTAATTGACATTCACGGCCATTTGTGATACAGCCTGGAATTGAACCAGGGTCTGTAGTGACACCTCTAGCACTGAGATGCAATGCCTTAGACTGCTGTGCCACTCGGGAGCCCTTACATGTTGCGTTTATATTTTTGCTCTGTATATATTTTCCATTGCTAAGGCAACGCAAATTGTCCTAATGGTCCTCTGTAGCTATGTTTTCATTTTTATTGGTCAAACCACAACTGAGGGAGCCAAATAAAACCTTTTGGTTGTACTCATCTCTGGCACGAGCACCTATATTTTGGTTGCGCTGTTGTAGGCTATTTCATGGTACGGCGTTGTATATATTCCCCATGGCCTTTTTACAGGGATGATTTTTTTATATGGTTAATTGGGGGCGTTTGGAAATGCAAATAGCCAAGGTCACACGCGTGCACTGAGGCTGAGAACAATTGGTATTTATCAACAGTTATCTTTTACCGGTGTGCATATGATTGTTTGATAACTGACACTTTTTCTATGTGTACCAACATTCAAAATTATGTTTGTTAGTAGTATTTTAGAATAGTTTTTATGCAATATGAGGCCCCAGAATGATAATTTAAAAAAAACATCTTCAGGGAATTTGCCGACATCCTTGTGCATATTGACCTATAAGCTCTATTATACACCACGTGAGGAAGTGGGAACTCAAAACACTTCTAACTCTAAATATTATGTTGTTGCTATATATCTATTAGCCATGTAGGCTAATTGATGAATCTATCTGTAAATGTGGGCTAATGTTCTAAAAACCGTTCCAGAGCTAGGCCTAGGCTACTTGATGTAGGCCTATTCACTGCAAATTGTGCTCTCCACTCCACCAAAACCATACTACAGCTACTCCGGTTGTAAAGTGGTGCCATGAACTCTGTTAAGAGTTGAGAAATGCATAATATACTCGCAGAAAGCTGTGACTGTCCTCTCTGTAACTAGAATGACAGTAGTTGCTATGAAAACTGTATTTGTTCCCAATAGCATTTTGAGTAATGGTCATATGCTTGTGCTTCTCAGAATGCAGCTCTCCCTCCTCCGTGTCACAGTGGGAAGAGGGGTGAGAGTGGCTCGCCCACACAACAGCCGACAGCCAAACAGGGCCAGGCACACACTTTCCTAGCAGGAATCAACATAATGTATAGGCTATGACTGTTGACTAGATAATGGTTCTACAACAATCTACTGGAACGTTGTGTAGCATTGCTTCTGTAAGAGGAAGGCAATGTCGGTCATTTTTGGTTTATCTCCCCCCAAGGTCACTCTTCTACAGACTACCATGCCCTCTTCAATTCATCCCCTTACCCCTCTCGCCTTGTTATTTGGGTTACCTCTTCTCCTCCTCTCTCCATGCATCGTCCAATTTCATCCTTGTGTGAACGGAAGGAGAACTCAGAGACTACCTCTTCATCTGGGTTCTATCATATCTAGAAAGTAGTGGTCTGTATTCCAAATGGCACCCTACAATATTCCTTACACAGTGCACTACTTTTGACCAGAGCCCTATGGACCCTGGTCAATGGAAGGGCACTATTTAGGAAACAGAGTGCTATTTGGGGTGTAGCCATGGTTCTTTAGACCAGGCCTGTTGCATGAATACGCTCTCTCAGCCCTTTTCATACATCAATATTATGACATGTGCCCCTGTGCTTGAATTTGAATATCAATCATAGAGCACTCTTCAAGCTTGTTGCTCCTTCTCACTGGTAATGTAAAACCTCATTTCACATCTCATAATGGTAAATAAGGACTCGGTGCAAACGCGTTACCTACGCAGGCTGAGACATTAAGCATAGAGTTGTTGTTTAATTCAAATATGCTTATTGGATACAGATTTTACAGCAAAGGTTGGATGATAGAAATGTTTTAGGGCTTAATGTCTCCTGCATTAGCTTAATTTACCCATGAAATTCATCCAAGATGAAAGTGTATTGCCTTGCCTCCTAATTCTGAAACTGATATTCATGGTGGTTTTCATGGTAACGGACCTGTCTCTTGACTAAATGTATCATCTGGTGAGTTTAATGAAAGATGATACCTGTCAGATCTGGGTTCATATAATATTTGTTTTCTTTCAAATACTTCAGGCGTGCTTCATGGATCTTGCTTGGCACAATGGATTAGTCCCAAAAACGCACATGCGACCCATTTGGCTCTCTAGACAGGCTTAATCAAACACACAAAGTATTTGAAAGGAAAACAAATATTAATTGTACCCAGGTCTGGAATAATACCCATCATGTATTTGATTATAGTCCTGGGTGTTACTCTGACATTTACTTCAAAGAAAACCTCCCAGGCTGATAATTAGGCTAGGATCTGATACCTCAGTATGTCTGACAGTTCCTGTTGACAACATGGATACTCCCCAAATAGAGCCCCACAGTGGAGGTGTCATAATGCCCATAAAACCTAGTGGTCAAACAAGGAAAGCTTTCCAACAGTTTTTTTCCATAGGGGAGTTTAGAAACACATAAAATAAAGGCTGTGTTTCATGTATTCTTACCCTGGTGTGACGTTTTGATAACCATGTCAATCTCTCTAGGACAAGGTGACTTTTAGCAATATAGTCGCCTGTATTTAGTCTCATATTCGAAAATGCTAATTAGCGTCAAAGTAGACATCACGCAAGACTACAAATCCCAGTACGGTGATATCTAACAATACACACACATCTAAAAAGTTAAATAAGAAATATTAGGATGAGAAATGTCAAAGTCCGGCGTATAAATGTGATGGGATGAATAGACAATAGGGACAGTATATGTATAGAATATGTAATATATTTGAAGAATAGTATATGTACAGCAATAGTTAAATAGGATCTGCACGTCATCTCTAGCTGAAGCCTTTGCTAAACAGGTATTGTGTCAATGTAAAACTTGCACAAGACAGTTGACAGCATTGCCAAGTTAAAGAAATGTAGCCAATTTATTCATTACTACCTTTAGCTAACATTAGATAGTTAATCCAGAGATTCTTACCTTTGCTTCAATTTGGTAGTCTCGTCCAGATCATCATGGTATTTGTAGTTCTTTATGATAGCAGCACATTAGCATTTTATTTTTTGTGGAGAAATACAGGCGACTATATTGATAAGTCATCTTGTCCTAGAGAGATTTACATTATTATTAAAACGTCATGCCAGGGTAAGCCTACACAAAACACAGCCCTTATTTTAAGTGTTTCTAAAATCCACTATGGGAAAAATTAGTGGAGGAAAAACGATTGGAACCATTTCCCTGTTTGACTGCTAGGTGTTATGGGTATTATGACTCATACTGTGGTACACTATGGCACTCTTTTTCTTTCGACTACTGTACTAATGTTGACCAGGGGCCATGGGGGTAGGTCCCTTGTAGGGAAAAGGGTGCCATTTGGGAGACCTATGTATCCAGTTGTAATTTCCTTTTTGTTTGTTCAGTAATCATGAGCCTCTGATTACATAGTAATTAACCTCCACACGTATAGAGATTATTCTTCCTACTATCCTTCCACAGTAAAACAATTATACTGTCCAGTCTCGTTATTATTGGTCTATTACCCAATATAATAAATATTATTATTTTAATTATAGCAACATAGTTGATTTGTTTATGAATACAAATAAATGTACAGTATTTATACAATCTGTGCACAGTAAAGGGCAGCTGGATTTGTCTTTATCCACAGTAAAGCTGGGTTATCAGTACAGACTTTCCATGCTCTTTTCTTTACCTCCCTCCCAAACGACTGTACTGTGAGAGAGATGGTGAGCTGAGGAACACAATGGCATCGTTCCTTCCTGTCTCTGACTGCGTCCCAAACGGTATGGTTTTCGCTCCAAGCCCAGTGGTAATTTATCAACCAATTATTAGAATCAGGTGCACTTTATTAGGGTTGGAGTGAATCCCTACAGGACAGTAGCTCTCCAGGAACAGGGTTGGAGGGCCCCGTTATAAACAATTGCAAATTGTTAATCAAGGAAGGTTGTTGATGGTAATGCCCTGCCCTGCCCCAAGCCTGGTTGTTGATGATGGTACTGCTCCAGTCCTGGTTGTTGATGATGGTACTGCTCCAGTCCTGGTTGTTGATGATGGTACTGCTCCAGGCCTGGTTGTTGATGATGGTACTGCTCCAGTCCTGGTTGTTGATTGTACTGATGATGATGTACTGCTCCAGGCCTGTACTGCTCCAGGCCTGGTTGTTGATGATGGTACTGCTCCAGGCCTGGTTGTTGATGATGGTCCTGCTACAGGCCTGGTTGTTGATGATGGTACTGCTCCAGGCCTGGTTGTTGATGATGGTACTGCTCCAGGCCTGGTTGTTGATGATGATACTGCTACAGGCCTGGTTGTTGATGATGGTACTGCTCCAGGCCTGGTTGTTGATGATGTGATGATGGTACTGCTCCAGGCCTGGTTGTTGATGATGGTACTGCTCCAGGCCTGGTTGTTGATGATGGTACTGCTCCAGGCCTGGTTGTTGATGATGGTACTGCTCCAGGCCTGGTTGTTGATGATGGTACTGCTCCAGGCCTGGTTGTTAATGATGGTACTGCTCCAGGCCTTGTTGTTGATGATGGTACTGCTACAGGGCTGCTGCACTGGAAGGTTCTCTCTTTCTTCTGTCTTCCTTTTTCTTTCACTGTCATTCTCCTTTCTCTAACTCTCTGTCTGTCTGGTCTGGTCGTGAGTGGGTCTGCTATCCATACTACTGTGTAATGTTTCAGAAAGGATAACACTTCAATGGGATGGCTATAGATGGGAAGGGATTGTGAAATGGTTTCATATACAAGGACACCATGTTTAAACTGGAAACATGGTTCATTGATAGAGATAACTACAGTATGTCCAGCATTGTCACCATGTCTTTGCAATTGACTACAGTACGCTCGCATGATTGTTCCTCATTGCTTTACAATCATACAATGTGGATAAAACAACCGTTGATAGAAATACAATGTATTCAGGTCAAAGGGATCTTTGCCAATGCAAAGCAGGAACAATCCCTCTCCAGAAAGCTTGCTCTGTCAAACAGTGTAGGCCGCTACCGAGTTCCCTACAAAGCATTCAGTCACAATACCCTCCCCAATCTCATTGACTTTATCACTCCCCCTTGTATTGATACTACTGCTCTGTGTATTCACACTTCTCTATGTATTACTTTATCACCAGGCAGTTATTCATATCAGTCATTGTGAGTCAGACAGATCTGACAGTGGGAATGTGCAGTTACAGTAACACTGGGGGATGGGTGTCTCAAATGGCACCCTATTCCCTACATAGTGCACTACTTCTGACCAGGGCCCATAGGGTGTCATTTGGGACGTAGACAGGGCTTTTTTATCTCTCTACTCCCTAGTTCTTTTATCTGGAGTACACGGGTTAGAGAAGGTCCTAGGGGAGAGAGACAACTGCTTCTGGTTTAACTCATCTCACATGCTTGACACTGAGGGATCTGTCTGTGTGTGTCTGTGTGTGTGTGAGCGAGAGAGGAAATATTTTATCTGACGCTGTCACTGGTTGTATAAACCTCAGGGAAATGAGGCTATGTGACATTCTCGGTGGTCAGCAGCGGTACAACCCATACCTGGGTTAAAATACTATTTGAAATTATTTCAAATACTTTATCTGTGCTTAATTGAGCTCTACTTGCTAATAGAATAGTCCCAAAAGTGTCAACCCGCCTTTCCCATCTCTCGCACCAGGCAGACTAGCGCTTATATAATAGTATTTGATCCTAGGTCAGATCAAACAACTGATGGTAAAGTCACTGCAGTGTTAACTATACATGTAGCCTGCAACGTCATGAATTCACCAATTTGTAAGTCGCTCTGGATAAGAGCGTCTGCTAAATGACTTAAATGTAAATGTAACTGACTTACTTAAACTTGATTGTATATTTTGAGGATTAGGACTGTCATTCAAAATGTTGTCATGTTGACACAAAATGGTTTAGACTAGTTTAGTTGACGTTCGCATTGTTGGAAGTCCAGGCAGTATAAACAGAACTTTTTAATTATTTACATTTTTCATCAGGAGCATCATTCAAGGTTGTCATATTGACAGAAAATATGATATTTTTGATTGATTTTAGCTAATCAAACTCTTACTTGTTTTGTCTTTAGGTTGGTGTTTTGCCATGACGTTCATCAAGCCTCCTCCATTGGACCTCTGACTTTATCAGACAGGAATTTAACTACATCTCTTTTACCCTGAACATTCCTCAAATTAAATGTCTTCAGGAATGCTCTGAAGACCTGTACGAAAGCTCTGAAGACCTGTACGAAAGCTCTGAAGACCTGTACGAAAGCTCTGAAGACCTGTACGAAAGCTCTGAAGACCTGTACGAAAGCTCTGAAGACCTGTACGAAAGCTCTGAAGACCTGTACGAAAGCTCTGAAGACCTGTACGAAAGCTCTGAAGACCTGTACAAAAGCTCTGAAGACCGGTACGAACGCTCTGAAGACTGGTACGAAAGCTCTGAAGACCTGTACGAAAGCGACTAGGGAAGCACCAAAAGGGAGAAACTTAAAAATGCAGAGGCTTTCATTTCACATCATCGCTGTCATAATAAGCTATTTTCTCAATGGCTGCATAGTTGTTCACAGCCAGACAGTCTGCAACCGACCAGCCAATCTGGAATGGCACCTACAACCACAAACTGCTCAGGTGAAATGGACACTCATGGAAAACATCTGCGATAGTATGGTCGAATGTTGGGGTGATCAAGAAAGGACAGAGACCCAAAAGTCAGATGTTCCGCCAACTTGGAACTTACCTCAGATTTGTCCTCTAGAGGTGCAGTTTGGCGTCAAGCTGTTTGTTTCTATTGATGCCACTCTGGATTTATACGGTATCAGGATCCTCAATGTGTCAAAGGAGGACTTTGAAAGTTGTTCCACTGCACCACAGTCACAAGACCAGTTTGTCTGTTCCGATGACGTTATGAATGTGTCTAGGCAGGTCCAACCTAAGTGGCTTCTCCCGGGCCTTCATTATTTCATAGCTTCTCATGAGGGGAATTCACAGCTCTGCAAGCTGGGTCTTCGTCTCAACGTCTCTGTGAAGGAACAACAGTGTCAAAGCAGCCCACTAGTGCGACTCTGCTCCGGGAGCGGTGTTTGTAGGACAAGCTTTTGGGAAGACGGAGCGTACCGCTGTCAGTGCCGCCAGCATTACTCTGGAAAGTTCTGTGAGAAGTTTGATGCGTGTTTGGAAAACCCATGTGAGAACGAAGGAGTCTGTGTAACCAATGGTACGACAGATCACATCCACGTAACGTATAAGTGTTTGTGCCCTCCACATTTTACAGGTGAGGAATACAACTGAGAATTATGACTTTGATGTTACTACTGTTATGTATTCTGCAGTTCAAACAACAATAAAGCCCCCTCCCCGCCCCCTCCACTGATACGCTATATATAGTCCAAAAATGGATGTTGATCTCTTTTTAAGCTACTTTGTGAAAATGCTAAAGTTGCACACTCCTCTCTCCTTGCAGTGGATTTATTTAACCAATGTTGTGGCCAAATAGCCTTCATCAGGGTTTGATGCTTTACTTTACACCCTGTACTCATCCACCAAATGCTAAACTCAATGGATTGTTGTACTTTCAATTACTATAAATGCGAAAATAAATGGCTCTCGTTAATTAAATCTGCCGTGACAGAATCCACCTACCTACCTGGAGGCTAAGGCTGTGTCCCAAATGGCACCCTATTCCCTACATTGTGGGCTCTGGTAAAAAAAAAATAGTGCACTATATCGAGAATAGGGTGCAATTTGGAACATAACCCTAATGTTACAACCCTATTGCTTGGAGATAGTTCCATATTATTTATCTATCATAATTACTAGTTCTCATCTAGCTTATTGCATTTATTTCAAGAATATCCAGATTCCGTCCCAAACTGCACCCTTTTCCCTTCATAGTACAAATAGGGCTCTGGTCAAAAGTAGTGCACTTCATTGGGAAAAGGGTGCTATTTGGTATGTAGACACAGATACCCTATGGGCTATTTATGTGAACAATATTTTTTTCCAGGACTTTATTTTGCGTTAATCACCATAATTATTTCTGGAATGGGTTTTTATACCACCTGAATGCATTCTTAATTACTTTACCTCCTCTACCATTTTCATTTAGATTTGATTCCTTCTCTCACCATGTCTTTGTCAATAAACGATGGCTCTCAAACGTTGTTTAAACATTGGCTCTGAAGACTTGAGCCAACTTGTCATGTTTTTGACATCACAAGTTATCTGAATCATGAAATGAACACGGTTATCATTAGAAATGCATTATGCAGTAACTAACTAACTTTGTGCAATGGGGCCACCGTAAGTGAGAGTTTTGATGTAGACTTTCAAGCTGCAATGATGTCTTTCAGTTTAATTTAATTTCCAGAATCTGCATAGTTAATTAATGTAGGTAATTGTAGACCCTACGTTTCTTCAAATCAAATAAAAAACAATAGATTGAATCTATATGAATAAAATACTGTAGATTGAATCTATACGAATAAAATACTGTAGATTGAATCTATACGAATAAAATACTGTAGATCCAATCTATACGAATAAAATACTGTAGATTGAATCTATACAAATAAAATACTGTAGATCCAATCTATATGAATAAAATACTGTAGATTGAATCTATACGAATAAAATACTGTAGATCCTATCTGTACGAATGTAGAATCTAGATACTTATCTAAACCATTTTGTTCATTTTAAATTATTAATAATTCATGCTTCTTTTCCCTCAGGGGCTAACTGCTCTGATGTGATTGGACGAGAGAACTGCGATAGATTTTGTTCTAATGGATCGTGTCTCCAAGTTTCACCTTTCTCCTTCAAATGTGTGTGTTACACAGGACACCCAGGTAAGGAACCACAGTATTATTCTGTTCTGCATGGGTTACAATCCCTGCTACAGTGTTGGATTTAGAATCAATCACGAATGTACAGTACAGGGGGTAGCCTGCCTTAGGGAAGGGCAACAATGACATGTATTCTCCTTTAGAACAGCCTACATCTGGTAAGCACAACAATGACATGTATTCTCCTTTAGAACAGCCTACATCTGGTAAGCACAACAATGACATGTCGTCTTGTTTAGAACAGCCTACATCTGGTAAGCACAACAATGACATGTCGTCTTGTTTAGAACAGCCTACATCTGGTAAGCACAACAATGACATGTATTCTCGTTTAGAACAGCCTACATCTGGTAAGCACAACAATGACATGTCGTCTTGTTTAGAACAGCCTGCTTCTACATCTGTATTGCTTGCTGTTTGGGGTTTGAGGCTGGGTTTCTGTATAGTATTTTGTGACATCGGCTGATGTTAAAAGGGGTCTATAAATAAATGTAATTGATTGATCTGGTAAGGGCAACAATGACATGAACTCTTGTTTATGACACACTGATTGCATCTATGGGCCATGGGTGCTGGTGAAAGTAGTGCACTACATAGGGAATAGGGTGCCATTTGTTCACGACACACGGCTGCTACAGCACCCTTTAGGTAGATCGTAAGCCTCATAATGAGCCTCATTTTCTCCAGTAACAGTACAGTTATGTTAATGGGGGTTTCTCACAAATGGATTACAAAAAGTTGTACCAACCAGCGCTTCCTAGTTCTTGGCCTGGATAATGGTCTCTAGGTATGCGTCCCAAATGGCACCCTATTCCCTTTATAGTGCACTACTTTTGACAAGTGGTTCCCTTGAATAGGGAATAGGGTGCCATTTGTGACTCAGCCTAGCTAAAGCAGGGGCCTTATGATGGACTTTCTGCTGTAACAAACTCCAGGTGGCCTTCTAACTTGATTCATTGTTTTGTTTTCGCGTGCAATTTGTCCAGGCAACACTCGGGAAATCTCATACCTGTATACCTTCCCTCTGAGCTGTGCTGGGCTGCAGTCCTCGCTGCAGAGGCTTTAAGGCTGATTATTTGGGTGCTTGTATTCTCAAGGTTACACTTTTATTATTTATATAGCTATCTCACTAAGCCAGTTATAGAAACATACTGTGGTTTTGATTTGTTGAAATAACAGCTCAGAGAAATACAGTAGTGGATAACTATTCTGAATGTCATAGGGGAGAACAGTGAGGAACAGTACCAGACAGTAAGATGTCTTTCATTTCTGCACAGTTGTACAATAATTGTGTCCCTGGTTGGAGCATTATGCAGAGATCTACAGTGTTCTAGAAGTCAGTCAAACCTGTAGTTTCAGACTGATCTATGGAAGTAAAACTGATGTTCAGATGCCATGGGATGGTGATAGTCTCGCTCTAATCATGAAGTTAGTCCGTAGTGGGCTCCTCAAGCCCAGGTTTAGATTACTACTGGACTCTGGTCTGTAGACCACTTAGTACAGGTGTCCTATCTTAATTTGACTAGCCTCACAGCAAGAAAATAATCTTGCAGCAACAGAACATTAATTATTATGTGGATTATAATGAATGCACAATTTTGTAGAGGTTGATCCATAGTTCGTTAGGGCAAATCAAGTCTGACCTTTTGAAGTTGAAATGACAAACTTCAGAAGCCTGGAATACACAAGTTTGCATTTCCTGCTGGACAGGAACATTATCTGTTACCACAGTCATCAAATTAAGATGGCACACCTAAATGAAGCAATGCATTGACACTACTTAGAATGCCCCTTACAGTGCGTAGACTATTAATATGCAAGAGCATCCGTTGTCATCACTATTCAATTACATTCAGTGATGTAGTGGAACGTAAAACACAGTTGAAAGTACAGTACCAGTCAAAGGTTTGGACACACCTACTCATTCTAGGGTTTTTCTTTATTTGTACTATTTTATACATTGTAGAATAATAGTGAAGACATCAAAACTATGAAGTAACACATATGGAATCATATAGTAACCCTCAAAAAGTGTTAAACAAATCAAAATACACTACCATTCAAGAGTTTGGGGTCCATTAGAAATGCCCTTGTTTTTTAAAGAAAAACATTTTTTTGTCCATTTACAATAACATACAATTGATCAGAAATAAAGTGTTGACATTGGTAATGTTGTAAATGACTATTGTAGCTGGAAACGGCTGACTTTTAATTTACCCCCCACAATTTCGTGGTATCCAATTGGTAGTGGTTACAGTCTTGACTCATCGCTGCAACTCCCGTACGGATTTGGGAGAGGCGAAGGTCGAGAGCCATGCGTCCTCCGAAACACAACCAAACCAAGCCGCACTGCTTCTTGACACAATGCACATCCAACCTGGAAGCCAGCCGCACCAATGTATCGGAGGAAATACCGTACAACTGGCGACCTGGTCAGCATGCTCTGCGCCCAGCCCACCACAGGAGTCGCTAGTGCGCGGAAAGACAAGGATATCCCTGCCGGCCAAGCCCACCCTAACCCGGATGACGCTTGGCCAATTGTGCACCGCCCCATGGACCTCCTGGCCGCGGCCGGTTGCGACAGAGCCTGGGCCCAGAGTCTCTGGTGGCACAGCTAGCACTGTGATGCAGTGCCTTAGACTACTGCGCCACCCGGGAGGCCCGGCTGAATTTTAATGGGATATCTACATAGGCGTACAGAGGCCCATTATCAGCAACCATCACTCCTGTTTTCCAATGGCACGTTGTGTTAACTAATCCAAGTTTATCCTTTTAAAAGGCTAATTGATCATTAGAAAACCCTTTTGCAATTATATTAGCACAGCTGAAAACTGTGTGCTGATTAAAGGAGCAATAAAACTGGCCTTTCGACTAGTTGAGTATCTGGAGCATTTGTGGGTTTGATTACAAGCTCAAAATGTCCAGAAACAAATAACTTTCTTCTGAAACTCGTCAGTCTATTCTTGTTCTGAGAAATTAAGGCTCTTCCATGTGAGAAATTGCCAAGAAACTGAAGATCTCGTATAGCGCTGTGTACTACACTCTTCACAGAACAGCACAAACTGGCTCTAACCAGAATGGAAAGAGGAATGGGAGGCCCCGGTGAAACTCAACCCCTTTGAGCTGTTGTGGGAGCAGCTTGACCGTATGGTATGTAAGACGTGCCCATCAAGCCAATCCAACTTGTGGGAGGTGCTTCAGGGAGCATGGGGTGAAATCTCTTCAGATTACCTCAACAAATTGACAACTTGAATGCCAAAGGCCTGTAAAGCTGTAATTGCTTTAAATGGAAGATTCTTTGACGAAAGCCAAGTTTGAAGGACACAATTATTATTTCAATTAAAAATCATTATTTATAACCTTGTCAACATCTTGACTATATATCATATTCATTTTGCAACTCATTTCATGTATGTTTTCATGGAAAACGAGGACATTTCTCAGTGACCCCAAACTTTTGAACGGTAGTGTATATTTTGTATTTGAGATTCTTCAAAGTAGCCACCCTTTGCTTGGTTGGCAGCTTTGAACACTTTTGGTATTCTCCTCAACCAGCTTCAAGAGGTAGTCACCTGGAATGCATTTCAGTTAACAAGTGTGCCTTGTTAAAAGTTAATTTGTGTTTTTTTTCCCTTATTACGTTTGAGCCAACCAGTTGTATTGTGACAAGGTAAGGGTGGTATACAGAAGACAGTCCTATTTGGTAAAAGACCAAGTCCATATTATGTCAAGAGCAGCTCAAATAAGCAAAGAGAAACAACAGTCCATCTTTACTTGAAGGTCAGTCAATCTGGAACATTTCAATAACTTTTAAAGTTTCTTTAAGTGCTGTCACAAAAACCATCAAACGCCATGATGAAACTAGCTCGAATGAGGACCGCCACAGGAAAG